>NC_081411.1:791062245-791177245 GCF_030272615.1 Cryptomeria japonica
TTCTTCAACTCCGCCCTATGGTTGCCTTGCATGTGCACTTTCCTCAAAACTCCTTAATTTACACAACATCCTTACAAAATCGTTCTGGATATTAGAGAAAAATCCTTGAAAATTGGGGTCCCTCTATCTTCTTTCTTATTGCATCCTTTTTAGAATATGCCACTTCTTTCTTCTTTGGATGGCCTCACTAGGGCGATGGTTTCTGATTAGATCTTCATATTCATGGTAGAGGCCTTTTACCTTCATTTTCTATGTCCTAAGCTTATTTAGGTATCCCTCTAGATCATACTCCCGATCTTTTCCAACCTTAAGGCGATATGTATCTACCAAGAAATACTTCACTTTATCTAATGTCTCACTTCTAATAGAAAAGTCATCAAATGCAATGAGCCTAGGGAGGTTGTTAATCTCAAAGGATCCGGTTAATACTGAGAGGGGGGGTGAATCAGTATTAACAATAATTTCAAACTTAAAACTTGAACTTGCAAACTTTACCAAATTAATCATAAGCCAGTAATAAACTCTTTACCATTACCGGTAATCATTGATAACCAACTGTTAAATCGGTTTATCAGAACTGCTCATTAAGTGTTCGTCAACATGCATAAACTAAAAGTAAAACATAATAGCACATAAAAACATTCACCATATGAACACCATGTTTTTCACATGGAAACCCAAATAGGGAAAAACCATGGTGGGAATTGGTACCCACGAAAATTGTGCACTATTTCGGAATGCACCTTGTTAGGAGCCTAGCTCGGTTAAAAGCTTACAATGATGCCTTGTTAGGAGCAGACCCTGTTAGGAGTCACCCGGTTAAGGGATTTAGATGATGAGCCCTATTAGGAGCTTTGACATGTTAGGATCAACCTTGTAAGAGGCTTTAACACTTGGATGTTGAGCTACCCGGTTAAGGGATTTACAATGTAAGGCCTGTTAGGACCTACCCAGTTAAGGGATTTTGTTGTTGTGATTGTTAGAGAATAGTGAAAGATCTAGGTATAGCACTTAACTGCTTGCTTGATCAGATCCAATTCTTGCTCCAAATCTGCTACACTCTGGCAGATCTCATACTCTGGTTTGGCTTCACACTCTTTTCAAAACCACTAACACAATAAACATCAACTGTACCGACATAAATAACCTTTACAACTTAGTCGGTTACAAAACCCTAAGACTTACAATATAGATCTGATCTTTACAACTCATTACAGATCATTATTGATCATCATATGGATCATTACAATCAATTACAAATCAATTACAACTGTTGAATGATCACTGCACCTCGATCTGATAAAAAGTCAAACCCTTAGAACACTTCGCTAAGCACTTTGCATATTCCCAAGAAATTCGCTCTCCAAACATGCCAAAACATCTTTCAAACACTTCATATGGTTTATGCCACATCATCACCAGCATTTGAACTTGATTTAGATCACCGCCAAACCAAAAATTATTACCGGTTAAGATAATTCTTTACCGGTCCTTAAACCCTTCTTAAACCCTAGCAAAAATACAACAAAAATCATAAACATGATTTCCGATAACCATAACATGATGCAGTTCTGGTCAGATACATATTACAATGATACAAACTCACGTTCCAAACCACAACACTTCAATCATCACCAATCACCAGATCTAATCAAAACATTTCCTCGTTTACTGGTTAAGGTACTAATTCTTAGTTTCTTGATTCTTTATTGGTAAGGCATTTTCAGTAGACTAAAAAGACTTAGATGACAAAATACAACATAGTAAACATCAGTTGCCATCAATGACAACACAAATAACTGATCAAAGTCATCCAATCATGCAATCTCAATCTCTTCATCACAATGTCATCACAAACAGTCCTTTACCGGTTCAGTCATCATTCTTCAGCTGCATTCATCTGCATCAGTTATGCCAATCATGCCAACAGAGGTGTGTCCCCTTATTCTCTGTTTGAACCCACTTCTTCTCCATCCACAACATTTTCCACTTGAATTCAATGAATGCCAACCTTGGAGAAACAGTAAGTGGTAGAATGTGAGCATCCATATACCTTAATAATTGTGCAATCGGAATACAAGAAAAAAATCTCCAAAATTGTGGGTGAATGCACCCTCTGCAAATTGTATATTTTTTGGTTTAACATATCTTACCCTCAATACTTTTACAATATCCCCAGGAAGCCTTTGAATTTGGAACCCACACTATCCCAACACTTTCACCACAAAATGATCAAAAAATACTGAATAATTGGACCACTTGGACCCCTTATCCCATATTTGGGTCCACCTTTGCACTAGCCATTTGTTACCTAAATCGGGATCACATATATTTTTCTTTAAAGTTGCATCTCAATTAGTCATATTTTGGAAAATAATCATGTGGCACAATAAAGAATAATATTTAAATTCTAATGGAGCTTTCTCATCTTTTGCATTCATCAACCCTTCATGCAACTTATCCTAAATGTATGTTGCAAAATCATACAATTCATTGGACTGTGGATGCTGAATTTTATTGACATCATCATGAAATCTATGGGCATTTTTGACCTTCCACAGTCCATCCCCAAAACCTGGCAGAGAGCATAGTATGTTTTTATAAAATATTTTTCAAATGTAACTAGATCAAAGGGATCCTTCTCAATATTCAAAATATAATTCTTCCTATTTGGTACGTCCTTGTTTTAGTAGTGGGGGATCTCTTCTCATTTGAAAAATTATTTCTTGATGCCATATTCTGCTTCCAACCTCTTCAAGTCAATTGGCTTGAGGGCGCTTCTGTTCAAATCAAAACATTGAATAATTGCATCCCTCACTATATCAACCAAGATATGATCGGTTTTTGTTTTGACTGACATACTTGCAGGGTGGTATTGTTTCCCCAATTGGCCGATCAAAAGTGGCTCTACAGAAACATTGGGGACAACAAGCTTGGCTAGGTCCAAATTCTAGTAGTTTGAGACAAGTGTGGGCTTATCTCTGTTGCTATAGAAATAGTAGAAGATGTCCCACCCCCTTTTAGTGGTAATGGCATCTCTAAACCTCGAGATTTTATCTTAGAAAACATTCTTCAAGGTCTCTTGCATTTTTGACCCCTTAAAGAGCTCCAACAAATCTTGATTCAAGCCCCTTGCATCTCTCCTCTTCTTCTCTTCTAGTTCTTCTAATTTTTTCTCAACCTCCTCGGCTAGTTCTATGGCAGTTTTGGCCAGAGTCGAAGCAGTGGGGGCTTGTGCAAGTTTCTCTTTTTGAGCAGGCAGAGGGTTTTCAGCAACAGGAGGATTTTCTATAGCAGCTTCATCTTGCTCAGAAGATGAAGGGGCAGTTTTCTTAAGCGCCCTCCTTCGTTTCAGCTTTGGTGCCTCAGCCTGACTAGAAGGGTTAGGCTCAGCAACAGGATGAGGTTGTGGATTTTTTGGGTGCTCTTTTCCTCTTTGGCTTGGAGGATTTTGCTTGAGTGGGAGGGTTTAATTTTGCACTTGGAGGGTTTGGCTCAACAACTGATTCATTGGAAATTGCAGGTGATGGATGAACGACTAAAAATGGAATGGCATGGGTGATTTCTGGGTTGGTGGCTTTATTCTTCCTGGACTTTGAGTCCTCTCCTTGTCCGAGAGCTTTCTCAACAGTAGGGCTGGTGGTTTCCTTCCTTTTAGGGGCCATTTATATGTTATAGGGTTATGAATTATGCTTCTCCTCTAAATACAAACCCTACACAACCTCCTAAATTTTTAACAAGGACGTAGAGAGACAGTTTTCACAATTACTTACTTGTTTTCTAAAAGCTCTAAGGATGCAATTGAAGCTTTCAAAATCACTCTAAGTCACTTGGAATTTGAATTCGCTCGATCACTTGGAAGTTGGGTGCATAAATGAGTTATAAAAATTGGTTTTATTGATCGTAGAAGGGCTGCCATTAATTCCTTTGTGCAAACTTTGCGAGTTGGTGGCCTCAAAGTTTAAACTTCACCATTGATCTAAAAATGGATGACTACAATTGCATCTTGAGTTATTTGACTGCTGACATGGTGCCTTTTAACCCCCCTTCACCACCCTTTGATTTTTCTTTTATTTTTAAAAGTAGTGGCTTTAATATATTCCACCACCTTTCTCTATGTTATTTCTCCCTATGGGGTAGTGGGGAGTTCCTTTTCCTTATATCCTCTCATTGTCTCGCTAGCCCGCGGGGTCATGCTTGTTCAATTTTCCTTGCCATAGGGTAGCATAGACAACTTGCTCCTTTATTTCTTTCCTTCATCCTGCTAGCCCGCGGGATGATCATCTTCTTTATATTTGGCCTATGGGGTAGCGGGGTCAAGGCTTTCTCTTAATACTTTTTGTATGCATCTAAAATTGGTCAATGCTCACGGTGTCATTCTTTAACATGTCTGAGTGACCTTATTTTAGGGCTTTCGTATCTTATTAACACTTCTATGTCTCACACTTTACCTTTATCATTTGTCGACATCTTGTCATTCTTCTGCATTTCTTCCCCCTTCGACTGCATTTCTCACATTTTCAATTAGGTCTTGTCGACATCATTTTTTTCAAATTGTGATAGTTGTTCGTGAATCATCCTATCATGTCAATTAGACATTGTCAACCCTAATTGGTGTTGAATTAGGGTTTTGTCCTCGTTCTTTATCATTATCAATCATCATCAATCAATTATCAATCATTTTGGATCATTTTCCATCCATCTTCAAACATCAAATTGTCAATCTCTTATCAATTTGTGACCAAATCGTCATTGGTGTTTTGTCATTTGACCTTCATCAAGTCAACCTTTTATCAATCTTCAATTGATTTGTCATCGGTCTCAATCAATCATCATTTCTCATCAATTTGGATTGATTAGTCTTTGGTTCTTATCAATTGTCATCTATCAATTTGATTCCCCTTGTCAATTATTAATCAATTTGTCATTGATCAATATCGACTCTTTATCAATCATCCAGTCTTCATCATTTAATCATGATCGACCCTATATCAATTGATTTAGTCTTGTCATGACCTAATTGATATCCTTTCATTTCTAATCTATCTCCTAGGGTCCTAGGGTTTTGTGATTTAATCATTTAATCCTAATTAACACTCCCCTCTAGGTTAAATAAATCAATTTAGTTATCCTAGGTCTCTCTTGTAAAAATTAAATATTTCATTTAATTGGCTAATTATATCCCCTTTGTGAACTAATTAATAAATGAGAATTTATTAATTAATGTCACCTAATTTCATAATTTCCTGATTTATAATTTTCCTAATTCCATATTTTCTCTTTTCCACCTATTTACTAATTAGTTTCAAATATAATTTCCACCTAATTATCCCTCTTTAGTTTCCCCTATTTTTGTGCTTCCTTTGTCATAAGATGGAAGCACGATTCTCTCATTCATCGTAAGTGTTGACATAGCAACATGTCAAAGCTCTTGACATGGCAACTTGTCCTCACACTTTGCATTGGAAATTTATCATAGTCATGACATAGAAGGTGCCATAACCCTTCCCTTTTTGAACCATTGTGCCAATTTTGAATGAAATTGCTTTTCTCATCCTCTTTCATGCTAATTTCATCCTTTCATCAATTTGTCTATAAATTGGCCTCTCTCATCATTGATTTTCAACCACATTTTTGAGTATCCTTACATTGTTGTTTTCCCTCTACAATCTTGCTTCCATCACACTTGCAACCTTGTAGGTGATATCCACACAAGTCCCATTTGAAGGAGAAAGAAATCCAATGGAAAATTATGGAGGAGATATTTGCGTTTATAATGGTTTGCATTTGGTTTGATTATCTTGTCTTCATAACTATATTGAGTGCATTAGGACATTTTTCATTGCAATTTAGCTTTGCGGTTAGCTAATTTTTATTGCTTTGATGTTTTCCCGAATTCCTACATACATTTTCTTGGTGAACCTGACATGAACTAACTGGTTTTCTATTTTTTGAGTGCTTCTGAGGTGTTTTGCAGGTCTAATTTGCATAAAAGGAGCCTTTTTTAGGAGTTTCAGGCCTTCTGTGCCTATGCAGGCTACTTTTGTGCATGTTTTACTTAGAGTTGCGCCTGTGTGACATAGACTTGCGCTTGTGTGGCATAGACTCGTGCTTATGCACAACATAGGGTTATTTGTTAATTAAGTTTGAAATCTGTTTGTATCTTCACTATTGAGGGATTGTAAGGTTAAATTAAGCATTAATTCCATCAAACAATGACTTAAAATGAATTCGCCTAGTCCTAATTATGGTGGTTAAAGAACAACAATCCTCACATTTATCTTTTTAATGCAAATTGGTTAAAAGAACTCAAAATATATCAGTTTGGGTGATTAAAATGAACACCAAATTTTGCAAAATGATTCAATTTCATTTCAATTAGTCTAATTATGGTTTTATTAACTCACACAAGGCTAATTAGAATGGAAATGAACAACAATCTTTCACATTAGGGTTGTTAGGCCTTTATGAGTTACAACTTTTGCATTTCATTTTAGTGTGCTTTCAGGGTCCGCATTTTCTTGTTTAGGAATTGCATTACCTTATTTAGACCTAAATCCATCACGGGTCTTTGAAATTGAGACAATATCTTGCTATCTTAGTGGGTTTTAGGGTCAATTAGGCCAATTTTCATTAAAAAAATTAGGGTTTTTAATGCACACTATGACTTTGGTTTCTCAGGATTTGTTCTATGTTTGACAATTTTTTTTTGTTTTGCAGGTGCACTACACTTTTGCGCTTGTGTGAAGTAATTTTGCACATGTGTCACTTATACTTGTGCATGTGTGGTCTAGACTTGTGCCTATATGGCCTAGAATTGCGCTTGTGCAAGGGCAGAACCTGAGGTATAAATCTTGAATTTTTTGTGCAGATCATGTCAATTACTTTTTGTTTTCTATGTTTGGGCTTTCTGTGTTATTGATTATCTGTCCAACAACTTGGCGAATATAAATGAAGACCTAATCAATAAGACTACTAATGCATTTGATGTTGGACTCAGTCAAAGAAATCCTATCAAAAACTGAGTGTTTGTGTTTTGTAGATTAGTGCACATTTCAATTTTCTAAAAGATAAATAACACCATGTTTACTATGTCTTATTTCATTTCGTTTGTGTGGTTTTACCTTTAGAGGGTCTGCCTCTTGATTTGCTTGGCACTTCGCATAGGCATTGGTGAGAGGGAATGACCCAAGTGGTAACAGGCTAAGGCCAAGCTCTTCTGAACCACTATAAATAAATGCATTTGTGAGGAAACTCATAGGCAATGGATGCTCATGTTTCATACCGACATAAGTCTCCCTCAGTATCTATGAGATACGTAAAACCTGAAAGGGGTGGGAGACCTCCTTTAATGGAGCGAAATGCCACATGTATGGCCACCTAAATAGATGCCTTGACTAAAAACCTTCTATTTGTTGACTTATGTGTTGTGATACACGCATGCCTAATAAACCCCTCATGTACCCCTCAATTTGAGGTAGTAAATTCTTGGGAAGTGATGACCTAAGAATTTGAAGCTCGGTATGCCCGTAGAAGTGAGTGTTGTGGAGGGGAGATAATGCTACAAAGATTCTAACTATCCGATTGAATGTGGTATTTCACAAGGGGATTCAACAAATATTGTCCTTGCCAACCTTAGAATTTGTTGTCTAAGGTGCATGATTGTCTTGTGTCAAAGTCCAACAAGCATTTTGTCTTTCATGCTTGTCAAAAGGTGAATCAAAAACAATTTTCACAAGTGGTCATAAACAACCTTGATTTTTCAAAGTTCAATTAAGTTCCCAACAAGTCAAATACAAGTTTCAAATCAAAATAAAACTCAAGCAAACATTTCACATCTTTTTCCAAGTATTCATCCAACATTTATGAACATGGCTTGTCAAAACGTTGGAAATCCTTGTTTCAAAATTCATGTCATTTAGGTTAGGTTTTGCATAGTTCAAACCCTAGGTTTTAGGTCACATAAACATTAGATTTATTTTTAGTTTCCTTATTTTTCACTTAGGTTTAAAATCATTTCCCTAAGTATTCATTTAATTGTCATACTTGAGCTAGGTTTTCACTTAGGTGATATCTTGCATTATCTTTGTCATACCCAAACTAGGTCTTGGTTTAGGTTGCATCTTGCATTATCATTGTTATCCCAAAATTAGGTCTTCAATTAGGTCATATTAATTACATCTCATAAATATTTTCCTTACATATGTCTTTCTTCCATTAGGTCAATATCATTGCATAGTCCCAACCCTAGGTTTGTCTTAAGTTCACATTGTCATACGTTTGCATTTACCCCCCCCCCAATCTCATAACATTAGGTCATATCATATCATTGGTCTAAGTCATTTCCATATCATACCTTAGGTCATATTTTATAGCCCTAGGTCATATCATTGTGTCATAATCATAGCTTTGGTGCATATCATAACATAAGGTCATAACACATCTTGAGGTCATTTTCATATTGTATCTTGGGTCATTGTCATAATCATTGTCCCCTTTCATAATAATCCCAAATTAGGTTTTTTCAAGCTTGAAAATTTCAAAACTTTAGATCAAACCCTAAGTCATTGTTAAGAAGTCTTGACCTTGCCCGATATTTTTTCCTTTTGTCAAACCTAACTTAGTGCCCAAGCATATAGTTGAGACATTGTCATTTGTCCTATTGACATTTGGTCCTTTTGTCCTTCATTGTCTTAAGGTCTTGACTTCATTTCAATTTCCTAAGGGTCACATCTTTAGGGTTGCATTTTAAAGTTTTCCCAAATTTTCAAAACAACAAAAATATAGGTTACATTCTTACCCTAAGTTGCATTTTCATATCCCAAAGTCGCATTTAGTTGCATATCATCGTCATTTTCAAAATCAAAAAGTCCAAAACATAAGTTGCATTAGTTGTATCCGTCATTCAAAAATTCAAAAAAATCCCAAAAAAAAATCTTGCATAGTGTCATGCCTATTGAAAGGAGGTCTAAAGCAAATAAATCACACGAATCAACGTATCAAGCCATGTCTTTTTCGATGGACAATCCTCAAAATATGCAAACACAACAATATCATATTCAAACACTTAATGCAAGCATGGATTCGACAAGTAATACGACACCGCAATATGGGATGATATAATTGGGACCACCACCATATTACAAACCCATATTTATGCCAATGCAACCAAGATGTGGGAGTGTTCCACCAACACCACCAAGAAGTGCACCATTCGACTTTAATCAATTAAACCCACAACATGACATGCAACCTCAAACGACACATGAAGAACAAAATCGTTTACAAGGATTTGGATCAAATAAGGACTTTCAACAAGAAATTGATCCCAATAACTCATCAAATTCTTTGTCAGATTTAGATTATTCAAATGATATTGAAACATTAGTTAACAACCCTAAGATGGAAATAAAAATCAAAAAATTCTTGAGCAAAATACATAAGTTGTTTCCTGACAAGTTTAAGAATATGTTTAATACTGCTATAACTTCAAATGATCAAGCGAACGTTCAAATACAAAATGAAGTTGATAATCTTTTAAGTTTTGAACCTCATCCAAATAAAATGAATGCACAACAAGAGGTTCCAACCACACTACTAGAAAAACATGGCTCTAAATCTTTGAGTGTGAGTATTCCACCAAAGGCAACATTTGAAGTAGTTAATAATCCATTGTACAACACTACACCATATCCAGAAGATCAAATGGTGGTGGCAAAAAACATTGGAAAATGTGATATATCCAAAGACATCACAAGTTCTACAAAGTGGATCACAATCGCAAATGCGAGAACAATTTATGACTGGAATGCTTAATATTATTGATCTTCAAACCAATTCTACGATGCGACAGAGTTCTTATGTGCACTTGAGTTCAATACATGCGACAAATACACATGCACAAATGGCACGTAATTTACAAACATGACCTTCAATAATGGCAACGAAAAGAGCAAGTGGTGGTGCACAAGCACAACAAATATTAAAATAATTGAAAATCACACAATAGGCATCAATAAATGTGCAAACATGTAATGCACAACAGTAGTATCATACTCAACAACAAGCGGCAGTGCCTTCCACGCCATTACAAGTGAATGCAAACTTGCAACAACAATAGTCGTTTGGACAAACCTCACAGCAATTAAATGGGAATGTCATTCTACATATAAAAGTAAAACAACCTAAAGCACATAATCAAATCTTTTTGAAGCTAATGGGGTTTACATCAGGACAACAACATGTGGCACATAATCAACAAATTCCAAATCAAAATCAACAATGTCAGTTCCAACAACAGTATGTTCCTCAATATGAACATCAAGGACGAGCAAGTTATTATATGTCACAACAAAAATAAGCAATCAAATGTGCAAATGTAAGTGCAACAACCTCAAGTACAATACCAACCCCATATGCACATGGCCATTCTGCCTCAGTTAACATAGCAAATGTTCAAAGTATGGCAATCACTCACCAACAAGAGCAATATCAGAATATATACATGCCCGAGACACCAGAGACAGCGAGTTCAAAACATCAACAACCATTCAGGGGTAATGTATATCAACAAAGGGGACAACAGACGATGAATGATGAACCTCCAAGGACCTTGCAATCAGATCCATTAATGCAACAACTTGAGATGATGCGATGAAAAATAGAGGCATTAGAAACCAAAAGTACAAAGAAATTATATACAGAGTAGGACTTGTGTCCTAATCCATTTGGTAAAATCTTGTACATGCCTCCTTTTCCTAAACATTTTGAGGCACCAAACTTTGAGAAATACAAAGGAAAAGGTAATCCAATAGATCACATTTGATCTTTTTACGCAACATGCACTGAAGTGGTTTACGAAGAAACGTATTTGGTGCTCCTTTTTCCACAAAGTCTCGTAGGCCAATCTATGGATTGGTACTCGCATTTACCTAGTAATATCAAATCTTGGCGTGAATTAGCTAAAAAGTTTATCTCTTATTTTGTATTCAACATCGATAATGAGATAACTATGTTGGATCTATGCAACACAAATCAAAATCCAGGAGAACCTTTGATGACATTTTTACAAAGATGGCAAAGCTTGGTTAGTCGATGTTCTATTGATATACCAGAGGAACAACAGGTTAATATTTTTATTCAGAACTTGGTCCCTGAAATGATGTATCAGCTGAAGCTAAAGAGTCCAAGTACTATACAAAAGCTCATTAAAAAAGGAATGAACATTGAGAATGCTCTCATTGCCAAGGGAGTAATCAAAGTCAATAAGGATAATAATTTGAATAGCTCAGGTGATAAGAATAAGTTTTGTTCCAAGAATAAGAATGTCACTAATGATGGTGTACTTGATGCAAGGACCATAATCACGAATCAACCTAAATTTGTTATAAAACGACCAAGTGCTACCAATGCTCCAACTTCTCAACGGACTCAATAGACACAAAACCAAACAAGTAATGTAATATAGTAACCATAAAATCAACAGCGTAATCAGCGGCAATAAGGCCAACAACAAGGTCAACAACGTAGACCTTTCAGGTCAAGAGATGGGCCTCTTCGATAGTTTACACCATTAAGAGAGCCCATTGAATCGGTTATGCAATAACTAATCCAAGCCAATTCCATTAAGCTGTCAGATATCAAAGAGAAACCAACAGTAAAACTATATTGGTGGAATGATAATGCATACTATGAATATCATCGGTCCAAGGGACATAAAACTGCATCATGTTTTCAATTGAAACATCTTATCCAAGATTTGCTTGATCAAGGTGTGATAGAGGTAGATCCATCCACTGTAACTTCTAACGTTGATCATACAATTTTTAAGACTCCCTTACTTGATCAAGACAAAGGAAAAGCCTCGTCTTCAAACCAAAAGAGTAATCTGAATTACACCAACCTAAGTCATAACAATGTCATTAATTGCTTTCGTGCGTCAAATGACTATGTCAACCATAAGAGTTAAAGACCAAGATTCTTCCTGTGCAGTAACTACTCGTCAATCCAAAATAGTCTTAAAAGGAGCACCTTCCAACCCTCCTAAACCAACCTCAACGAGTCAGTACAACCTTCTTGACCATTTGGGAAAGACACCTACACAAATATTTATTCTTAAGTTATTGAGACTGTCCCCCATGCATCGTGTTGTCCTATACAAGACCCTAATTGAGTCAATTGTACCTGCCAATATTTATGCTGACCAATTTCAAGCTTAGATAGGACACCTAGCTACTTCCCAACATATTGCCTTTTCCAATAATGATATTCCTTCCGATAAATTCCATCATAACGATCCTTTACACCTTGAAGTTTTTGTCCATAACTACAAAATCAGACGAGTCTTGATAGACGGTGGAGCAGACCTAAATATCTATACTTTGAGAGTCATCATTGCGCTTGGCTATATTGAAAGTGACATAAAACCATCTAAAAAGATAACAATAAAAGCCTATGATGATAGAGAATTCCCATCCAAAGGAGTGATCTTCTTGCCTTTCAGAGTGGGTCCGATGACAATGGAACCAAAATAACAATCCCAAGAGATCTTAACCCATTTCAATTTTGTGCCAACCTAAAAGATACTCCATAATATCAGGTGCCAATCAACAGAGAGGTGTCTTCGCCTAATTATGTGGATTTCAATGCATTGTTAGAATCAATCAAAGGTAAGATGAAAATAGAATATCAAGGTTGTGGAAAATATTCCATGTCCCAAACATTCCTTATTGGCAAGCTACCTATGTCACCTAAATCACATGGAAAGCCACATTTGTTGAAAAAGGAATCCAAGACAAACATCCAATATCAACCCCCCACCACATTCACAAAGTGGGGTGAGTTAAACAACGAAACTTTAGATGATGATGTATCAAGTTGGATTTATAAGGATGAGGCAGACATAGCAGATACTCCACCTGTCAAATTGCCAGTAGATCAATATGGCAAGGGGTTTACCATCATGCAGAAAAAGGATATGATGGATGTAGTGGTTTGGGACCTGACAAGAAAGGAAGATTGGAGCCCATCATACCTGAAATGCGATAATAAGTTTTTGGGGTTAGGTTTCGCGTCGTTGCAAATTGGAACCTCATCTACCAAAGTGACTGAGTGTGGAAAAGGGTGTGATTTTGATGATGAAACGACACTTAAGGACACCCATCCTGAAACCGACTCTAATTAATGGGAGTGGGATTCTTATTCCTCCAACTCCTATGCCCTATAAAATGTCTTTATTGATCCTGACAATTTACCTATGGAAGACAAACATGAAATTTCTCCTCTCGTTAAAACCTATCCTAAAGCTTGGATACAATCATTTTAGGATCCAAGCATTGAATCCGACATGAGTAGTTCAGATAGTGACACCACTAATATCCATGTCTTCACTATCTTGACCCAAATTATCCTTGAAACTGATGATGGCATGCCCCTTGTATACCCACAACTTATCCAATGGGACCAACGAGGACCACTTAAGCTAGACTATTTCCAGAATGATGAGGCAATTGCATAATTTCTTGAACTCAGAGAAGGGATTCCAGAAGGTGATCATAAGGTCGAATTTGCTATTTACTTAGATTGCACAACATATTTCGGGGAGCCAACTCCATCTTCCAGTCGCAAAAATGAAAAAGAAAATAAAAACAAAAAAAATCAAAAGAATGGGTCTTTGGGTGAAAACCGTAAGGCGCCCTCTGACCATGAAAAAGTAAAAACAAATGACTTACCTGCAGGTGAAAACCTCTCTGAGGCACCCAAAGGTGGAAAATTGGATCTAACCCTGTCAAGTCAAGATAAATCAACATTTCTTGTGGAAATAACCCAAGAAATAAACTTGGGTAGGCCTGAAAACCCTAAGGTCATTCATTTTGTCGCTTCCCTATCAGAATAAGAGAGAATATATTTTTTCAACTTTTTTCTTGAGAAGCAAATCAACTTTGCATGGTCTTACGTAGATATGCCCGACCTTGATCCAGAATTAGTCCTTCATCACTTGCTATCGAAACCAAGTGCCAAACCTGTCAAACAAAAAATCAAAAAAATGCATCTGCACGTGGCCCTATTAGTCAAAGCAGAACTCAAGAAATTGCTGGATGGGGGATTTATCAGACCAATTGATTACGCAGAGTGGATCTTAAATTTGATACTAGTTAGCAAAGCAATTGGGGGCATAAGAATCTGCACTGACTTTAGGGATTTGAACAAAGCATGCCCTAAAGATGATTTTCCTTTGCCTAAGATTGACATCATTGTGGACTTGACCACTGGCTATGAGATGTTGTCATTAATGGATGGATTTTTCGGATATAATCAAATTCATATCGCTCTTGAAGACCAACACAAAATTGCCTTCACTTGTGCTTGGGGTACCTACTGTTGGAATGTGATGCCTTTTGGGGTTAAAATGTTGGAGCGAGATATCAGAGAACCATGACAACAATCTTCCATTATTTTATGTATGATTTTATGGACGACTATGTTGATGATCTATTATGCATATCCCTTACAAGAGATAGTCATCTTTCCATTCTTGGCCCAATTTTTTACCGCATGGAAGAATACAAGCTCAGACTTAATCCAAAGAAATGTGTCTTTGGGGTAACAACTAGAAAACTATTAGGATATATTGTTTCTCACAGAGGCATCGAAGTAGATCCTGCAAAAGTCAAATCAATAATGGATATGCTTCCACCTACAAATCTTTGTCAATTGAGAAGCCTTTAAAGGAAACTACAATCAATCTGGAGATTCATAGCCCAACTAGTAGATAAATGAGATGCTAAAAAGTGCTACAAATTCTAGATGCATGGAGATTAAATTCATGCGTTAGAACAAGAGCTTCAACCAGTTATATCTCCATGGCCCTTTTCTCAATGGGGGTTGGACCTCATTGGAAAGATCCACCCAACATCAGCAAATGGACATAAATTCATCATAATGGCCACAGAGTAATTCACCGAGTGGATAGAGGCTATACCCATGACCTATATCACTGGCACACAGGTTTCCAAGTTCATCTTGAACTATACCATATGCCGATATGAAGTCCCTCTTGCTATAGTCATTGATAATGGTCGTCCATTCAAGAACAAGGATGTCAGAGAACTCTGTGAGGAGTTTCACATTCAACATCACTTCTCAACTCCATATTATCCACAGAGTGCCAAGCCAAGGATTCCAATAGAACCATTATCAAGATACTCAAAAAGGTTGTCAATGATGTTGGTTGGGATTGGCATGTGTAGTTAAATATAGCTTTATGGGCCTTTTGCACTTCAATATGCACCCCTACTGGTGCAACACCTTATTCATTGGTGTATGGTGTGAAAGTTATTTTACCTTTGGAGTTTGAGATTCCATCATTGCGAGTCTCTTTACAACACCTGACAGATGATGAAGCATACAAAGTTTATAGGCTGCATCAGCTTGAGATTTTAGATGAAAGATGTGAGACAACTTTGACACATTTGTGAGCATATCAAAACCGTCTTCGTCGCACCTATAACAAGAAAGTTAGAGGGGACACTTCAAAGTTGGATACTTGGTCTTGAAAGCTAACCCTAAGAATTCACCTGAGATTATCAAAGGAAAATCTGAACCTAATTGGGTTGGGCCTTTCATTGTCACTGTAGCATATGGCTCAGGTGCATATCGGCTTGCCATCCCAAAGGGTGTACCATTATCAGATCCTGTGAATAGCTTGCACATCCAGAAGTATTATACATAATTTTCTTTTAGCAGTTCTCTAATATGATCTTGAGAAAATGACAAAAAAAAATGAAAAAAGTCTAAAAAAAAATAAAAATTGAAAAATACAAAAAAAAATTGAAAAAGGAAAAAATATCACCATAGTGAAAACCTGGTAAACAAGCGCCTTGTGTGAAAGCAAAAAAGTGAAAAATATGAAAAAATGATAAAAAGAGTAAAGAAAAATCCTTTGCCCTCTAGTGAAAACTTGGCAAACAGGCACTTTAGGCAAGTACCGTGGTGAAAACCTGGCAAACGAGCGCCACGTGTAGCAAGGTCGTTGCTCCACCATCTATCATGATTCCCTCTGTATATAGCACAAAGGTTTATCATGCCTATTCATTTTTATTTGACCCAGTATCCTTCTCTAGGCTTATGATTGGTCAACATCAGTCTTTTTCGGTCGATTGTCAATCCTTGTACATATGTTTTTTGTCCTGGTCATTGTACATATTTTGGACCTTAATTGGGGACAAATCCCTTGTCATGATCAATTGACGGAGTTATCATTGTGAAAAACTCGGAAGCTACGACATGTACATAACCTTTAAAGTCCTGAAAAAAATCATATAATGTCTTGAAATACTACAAAAAAAATTGCAAAATGTCCTAAAAAAAAGCACAAAAAAATATTTTTTTTTGCAAAAACCCTAAAAATTGGAAAACATAAAAAATTCAAAAACAATCGCTTTTGTTTCATTTCGCCAATAAATTGTCCCCTTTGTACATAAACAAACATTTGAGCAAACAAAAAACAAATGACATATTAAACACTGCACCTTAACGAAATCACGCTTTAATAGATGAGTTGTTCAACCAACCAAGCATTCAACCTGGTCAATTAGTCGCATCAATCAAAATGACATCAACATTATCAATCCTTTGTCAAATATTATCATGGGTCTTATACACGGTGTGGTATACTCGAAACCATATTGTGTGTTGTCTTAAATGGGGTATTGCATTCCCTGAAACCAGACAACATGATCGTCCTTTTGTCACAACACTGTCACTTTTGACAATGAAGATCAAAATGTTTGTTTGACTTGTTTGAATTTGCGAGTCTTATCTTTTTATTGATTTATCTTTGGCTTTGACCATGTTCCTATGTTGCTCAATGATGTCACTGAGTGATTTAGAGTGACCAGGATGGCTCATGGTCCTTTTTTGTTTTTGTCTTCTGTTTGTGGAGTGTTTCTAGCATTCTGGGGAAAGTATGTCTTAGGTGTTTGTGATAAGTGCGTTCGCATTGTGAACGCCGCACATACCTTGACCTTTAACACATGTAATGTCTTAGGTTGTTTTTGACTCATTCCTTGTCTACAATGTGTCTGTTTTACGCAAAGGGATTGCATTATCGCCCTGGCCTTCATTGCCACGATGCGTCGCATCCATTTTGTCATATCAAATAAAGGTTCTTATCTACTTTTTGTGCATTTGTGAAATCAAAATTTCTCTTCACCACTAACTCTTCTTTGTCTAATTTCCTCTTGGTAACTTTTCTACCATTAGTCCTTTCAGTTAGTTTGATCTAGTACTCTAATGCGCAAAAATATTTGCATCCTGAATTCATTGGTTAATGCATTTGAATATCATAACCATTTATTGCGTCACACAAATACAAATAAATAGAGCATTCTGTGTAACATCATTATTCATTGCATATTATATAAGAGCAAAAATACAAAAACTAGTGTATATTTCATTCATTGCATCACATGAAAATGTACATAAAGCATCCATACATGACATCATATAGACAAAAAATGCAAATCATAACATCATTGCATATTATATATATATATATATATATATATATATATCAAAAGTGTCGGAGTACAAAAATTAGATTGTCAGAGTCTGGTACAGCCCGTAGGATGACTGCCTATAAGATGTCTAAATCATACTGAGCGACTATGTCCCTATCACTATGTGCTCCCTTTGTCCTCATCATCTATGTCCTATCTCAAGGATGAAACTCCTCGTGTCCATGGTCCTAGTTGTGGTGGTTGCTTGTTCTCTCTAGCAATTAGGGGAGGGCGGCATATCTGCAATGGGGCATCATTTTGTCAAATTTTAGGGTTTCTTCCTATGGTCTGCATTTCCTTGTTTTGCATGAAAATTGGGTGCATTTATGTCCTATTCTATCCCCCTTAGGTCCCCTTTTTCCCTAGGATCCCCATCGGCTTCATCGACAAGTTTTTTCGCTTGCACGACTCGCTCAAAACCTATCTTTAGGCACATTTGTGCTTGTGCAGCCTCAACTTGCACCTGTGTGAACACTCACAAGTATAAAAAAAACTTCAAACAAGCGCAAAACTAGCCCACATAGGCACAATTCTCCTATTCATGCCTTGAAACATCCCACGAAATGTCCTAAAAGTATGTACCATTGACCAAAAGTAAAACATGGGTTTTTGAGGCCCTTACCCATCCTATTCCATTGTCTGGTTGTCTGTAATTGTGTACGTGTTCCCTGAGGTGCTCCGCCATTGGAATGATCTCCATATTTATACAATGTCTTTTGTAACGCTTGTATCTTTTGCATCCAATCTCTGATTTGCATTCTGTTTGCACCTGTACTTTTGTGTCGTCGTTGTCGATCAATTGACCTCTTTTTTGGATTTTTTTGGCCAATTCCTCGAGGGGGCATGCATATATCCTAATTTTCATGTGGGGCATATTCCTTGATTGTTCTTTGAAACAACGCTCATAGTCACATTGTCTCAAAGAAGGGCAAAATGTAGGCATCTAAGATTGGTCAATGCTCGCGGTGTCATACTTTAACATGTTCGTGTGACCTTATTTTAGGGTTGTCGCATCTTATTAAGAATTATTCTATGTTGCACACTTGATCTTTAACATTTTTCAACATCTTGTCATTCTTTTGCATTTATTCCCCCTTTAACTGTATTTCTCCCATTTTCAATTAGGTCTTGTTGACACCATTTTTTAAATTGTGATCTTTGTTCATGAAACATCCTATCATGTCAATTGGAAATCCTCAACCCTAATTGGTGTAGAATTAGGGTTTTGTCCTCATTCTTTATCATTATCAATCATTGTTGATCAATTATCAATCATTTTGGATCATTTTGCATCCCTCTTCGATCATCAATTTATCTATCTCTTATCAATTTGCGACCAATTCATCATTGGTCTTTTGTCATTCGACCTTCATCAAGTCGACCTTTTATCAATCTTCGATCGATTTGTCATCGGTCTCAATCAATCATCATTTCTCGTAAATTTTGGATTGATTAGTCATTGGTCCTTCTCAATTGTCATCTATCAATTTGATTCCCCTTGTCAACTATTGATCAATTTGTCATTGATCAATATCAACTCTTTATCAATCATCAAATCTTCATCATTTAATCATGATCGACCCTATATCAATTGCTTTAGTCTTGTCATGACCTAATTGATAGCCTTTCATTTCTAATCTATCTCCTAGGGTTTTGTGATTTAATCATTTAATCCTAATTAACATTCCCCTCTAGGTTAAATAAATCAATTTATTTATCCTAGGTCTCTCTTGTAACAATTAAATATTTCATTTAATTGGATAATTATGTCCCCTTTGTGAATTAATTAATAAATGAGAATTTATTAATTAATGTCACCTAATTTCCTAATTTCTTCATTTCTAATTTCCTAATTCAATAATTTATCTTTTCCGCCTATTTACTAATTAGGTTCAAATCTAATTTCCACCTAATTATCCCTCTCTAGTTTCCCCTATTTTTGTGCTTCCTTTGTCATAAGATGGAAGCATGATTATCTCATTCATCATGTGTTGACATAGCAACATGTCATAGCTCTTGACATGGCATCTTCTCCTCACACTTTGCATTGGAAATTTGTCATAGTGATGACATAGAAGGTGTCATAACCCTTTACTTTTCGAATCATTGTGCCAATTTCAAATGAAATTGCTTTTCTCGTCCTCTTTCATGCTAATTTCATCCTTTCATCAATTTGTCTATAAATTGGTCTCTCTCATCATTGATTTTCAACCACAATTTTGAGTATCCTTATGTTGTTGTTTTCACTTTGAAATCTTGCTTTCATCACACTTGCAACCTTATAGGTGCTATCCACACAAGTCCCATTTGAAGGAGAAAGAAATCCAATGGAGAATTATGGAGGAGATATCCGCATTTGTAATGGTTTGCATTTGGTTTGATTATCTTGTCTTCATATCTCTATTGAGTGTATTAGGATATTTTTCATTGTGATTTATCTTTGTGGTTAGCTAATGTTTATTGCTTTGATGTTTTCCAGAATTCCTACATACATTTTCTACTATCCCACCAACTCGCATTATGTTTATCAAGTCATTTTGATCCATGCAGGGTGAAGTTACCTTTGTCTTTAAGTTCACCTTTCCATCTCGCAGGATTATTTCTTCTTCACTTTTGCCCCTATGGGGCAACTACTTCACCCTTGCAATACATGTTATCCCACTACCCCGTGGAATACTCTTGTTTAATATAAAGTCATGCAGGGTGAATTTCTTCTTGTTAATGTGCATCCCTCTACCCCGCAGTGTTTTTTCAAGTGCTAAATGGACCTTGTGGGGTGATGGGGAAAGGCATAAAACACAAGCCCCCGCCATCCCGCAACACTTTTACGACGCCCAATATGGCCCTACAGGGGAATAAAAAATTCATCACTTATGTGAGAAATTAGCATGTGGACTTATAGCTGAGGGTAAAGGGGTTGTGGACAAAGCGAGCGCTAGGAAAATGAAACCCAAAACTCAGGAAAAAATTAAACCCCCCCCCCTCCCATATTAAAATGTGACCGACCCGAAATTAAAGACCTAGCACACAAGACTAGTCAAATAATGACTAAGAACCCTCACAACAACAACTTACAATATTGCAACTTGCTACTGTCGGTCAATGACAAAATAGAAAAAAGGTAGGGTACTTTAGCATGAGGCACAAAAGCCTTAAAACCCTAGCAATATTTCAAAACCCTAACCCTGGAGGGGACTTAGGGGGCAAATATAAAGGAAATACAATAAAAAATTTACACTCCTAACATAGTTCACACCTAATTTAGAGCTTATTAGAGATCTATATGGTAGATAGACTATTGTAGTTGGGGCAATTGATCATGCCTCATAATTGCATGCCTTCTCTCATTTTGCTCTAGATAAGCCTAAAGTTCCATTGAGTGGTTTACACTCTGATGAATCTAGAATGGATCAATTATCTAAGAAGTTTGGTCACTTGAACCTATGCGTACTTACATCATCCACCTTGGTTCGTGAGAATTGAGTTGAGATTCCCCCTCTTCCATCATCTTTCATCTTTAGAGATCAACTTAGGTCAACATGATGTTAGATGTCTTCTAGTTCCAACCTTGAGGGATGACTTCTTGGTAAACATTGCACAATTATACATTGAGTCACATATTGCAAATATTAGGGACATGATTGATAATATTTATTTCCTCTTTGATGATATCAACAACCTGCCTATATTCACTTCAACATTGCCTTTGGAAGTTATTTTATAGGTATCTTTATATAGTTGTTTGGACTCGTTTCATCTAATTTGACTTCTTTTGATTAAGACATATGGACCCTTGAGTAGTGTTATGAGGAACTCATCATGAGATGTCTTCTCCAAAGGTAGTCTCTCTACATTCCCCATTGGATTTTTTTCTTCCAAAAGGTTATCAATTTTGGATTATCTTTAGCATTCTTCATTGAGCATTCACTTTTGGTAAAGGAGTTGCTCCCTTGTTTGTGGGGGGGGGGATTCATCATCTCTTATTTTCTCTCTTATGGGGTGATTTTGATTGTACTTATCTAATCAAAGCAATATCTGGGGGGACATGTTGAGTTCTATAGCCTTTTGCACTTGTATGAATTTATTTCCTTTCATCTCTCTTTTGGAAAGGATTTTTTTCCTATGAGATTTTCGTATTTTCTTTGATTATGGGAGATTTTATTTCTTTGCACATGGGAGCCTCATCAAGCCTTGTATTCAAGATCCATTCATGCATTTATCAAAATATTCTTCATTAGTTTTTAGCTTCTCCCTAAGTTGATCTTAAGGGGAGGTTTTGGAGTATAAAGGAAATCACTTCATAATTAATTGATTGTTAATTACTTATCAGGCCCCTTTTACTTTATTCACTTGAACTAAACTTAGGAGTGCTTTTTCTATTATTAGATCGAGTTAAGTATAGGTCATGTTATCTCATTTCATAAGATGAGGACACTTGTCATGGTCTGATTTAATCTTCACCTAAGGTTTGCGCTAAGGTTTCTTTCTCTTTTTTACAAGGATTGTTCATTCATTGTAATCATTCATTGAGGTTTAATGCACTAGTACAATTATCATATTTTGAGCAAATCTATCTACCTGATCTCTGTTTGTGATAGGTATTTCAGTTGTAGGTGATTTCTAGTAGCTATAAGGTTCAATCATCAACTTTGATAGGCCAAAAGGTTAAATGGTGTATAGGTGTTCATGGAAGAAGTGGGGGAAGCTAAGGGTATATCAATAGATAATAAATGAAAATTAGAAAGAAAAAAAAAAGGGGTGTTTGTAGTAAAAAGGGATTGTGCAAAGGTTAAGACACAAGGTTTGTATAATTATATTTAAGAGTGATCATAGAAGCAGTAGGAAAAGGTTAAACATGATAGGGGATGGATGGAACACGATCATAAACTATATAAATGAGAGGGCATGGAGGGTTAATTGGAGTTTTTTAGAAAAAAAAAGGGGGAATATAGACCAAATTTTTGGGCACCAAGTAATTTTGTATGTTTTATTTATACCCCTGACATGGTTTTATGAAGGAAGAAGGATTTGATCCAAACAGTGCCTTTACTAGTGTAATGTTGGGAAAATGAGGTTCACTAGTTTAACCATGCAAAATAGGAACCAAACCCAATGCCATCAATTTCATTATAGCACAACTAAAAGGCCCAACTATAAACCCTTGGAAGAGCTAGGCACAATGGTTGATTTTTCTCTTTTTGTATTTTGATTGATTGGATGATATGGATGTTAAGAACTAGGTTTAATGATGCAATATTGACAATAAGCAACATAAAGAAACAAATGAAGATCTAAGAATCATCTTAGATGTACAAAATTGGAAAGTGGGTATAGAGAGGAACCTATGATATAAATATGAGCTCAAAATGGATGGACACTGTGGCTAGGTGTCCTGGTCTAGACAACTCTTCAAGTACAAAATAAGAATCCAATTGAACTAGAGAGCTTCTGAATTGTCTTTTGATCAATCTATAGGTCAAAACACTTGGACTATGGTGCTATACGCCCTATT
Organism: Cryptomeria japonica; assembly: GCF_030272615.1. NCBI lineage: Eukaryota > Viridiplantae > Streptophyta > Pinopsida > Cupressales > Cupressaceae > Cryptomeria > Cryptomeria japonica. The sequence continues at coordinate 791,085,316 of NC_081411.1, forward strand.
CCTTATCCTTTTTGATATCTAATTACCTTTGTCTCTATTTGCACTATTCTCATGTACCCCTAAACTAAGTATTGAACCTATTTTTGAGCCTTCAATTGATGATGAAATTCTCTTGGGATAAGTCCTCAATGTGTTGATGTGACAAAATGATAAATCATCACAAAAATACATTATGAAAATATAATTGAAGATGCCTTGTTGTGGCTTGATGCTCCTTAAACTTAGATATGCTATTGAAGAATAATAATTTCTCTTGAAATGAAACTTGTAGATGATAAGATGAAATAAATTAGGATTGGTGTCTTATATAGAGTTCTCAAGGTATTTTCACTTTTAGATCGACTTACAACAGTCATATCCTAACTTTGAGGATAGATCTGGAAATGTCAAAGATGACACATCACTCACCCAAAATTTCAGCCAAAAATGTTGGACTATAGCAAGAGTTGTCATAGTCCTGAAAAAATAGGCCCAAATTTTAAGGGAAGTGAGAAAATGAAGCCCTGATATTAGATTGATAATTATATTAGGATTGACAACATTTAAATTGGGAAAAAACTGATTTAAAATTTAAAATGAGATTAGACCTATATAGACTTAAAATGTCAGAGGATAAATGACACACTATAAGTAAGGGCTCAAATAGGAATGTGTTGAAGTTTTTAAAATAGGATAAGGCTCATATTCTTGAGTTGAGTATTGTTTCAGGGCAAGGAATGGTCCCAAAATGCTTAGAGGAATGGAAAAACTAAAATGAGTTCTAAAGAGAGTGTGAAATTGGATTCAATTAAAGGATTGTAATTTATGACACTACATTTAGCTCCCACTTTAGCGAGAGTATGAACTTCATACTCTCAATAAAGTAGTAATGAAGAGAAAGAGAATCTGAGAACAAGACAATCTAAGGATATGATGACACTAAGTTTAAGGGATGCACAAGCCCCCAAACATAGGATCCTATCAATCCTTGCAAATAACCTTTGAATATGCATAAAGAAAACACCATTAATACCAAAGAAAACAAAAAATTCTAAGTGAACTAGTTGAAGAGACCTTGACGTCAAAATGCCTCAAACACTAATATCATTCTCAACATGTTATTGCAACAGCACAAGTGGACTTATAGAAATAATAAAGAAGTACACCTATTGAGAAGAGAAAAAACCATGATCCAACCACTAGCAAGGTATATTATACTATGGGTCCATGGAGAGAGAGAGAGAGAGAGAGAGAGAGAGAGAGAGGAGAGAGAGAGAGAGAGAGAGAGAGAGAGAGAGAGAGAGAGAGAGAGAGAGAGAGAGAGAGAGAGAGAGAGAGAGAGAGAGAGAGAGAGTAAGGTATATTATGTTGTGTAATCCATATTGTGCAACAAAATAATCACACTAGCAAGGCACACTATATTAAATCGATGTTTGTGGAGATACAATCAACAATAATAACCAACACCTATGTAGGTGTGGACAATAATGATAACGCTATCAAACCAAACTATAATAGGTGACCAATAAAAAGAGTTTAAATATTTATAACCTCACCTTAGGGGGTGCAATGTAACATAACACTGCCACTTTGAGGGCACATCAAATGAATTATAACAAGCAAAATGGAGGCCTTGTACTACCCCCCCCCCCCCTTCATATGTCAACATAACTCCACGTTGCTCTCTCAAGGAAGACAAAAATCAAGGATAACGCCTTCAACACCAAGGAGACACCCTTAACAAACATACATGTGTTCCGAGCTAGGAAGAAAGATGCTTGTAAAGGAAGTGTTTCTTTAAGCAAGGAAGATAAAGTTTTAGAAGAGATCTTGCAAAAAGTGTAAAGTGATCCTTTTAAAGGATACATGAATATCAAAGAGGGAGGAAGAGGTATTTGCCTAAAGATATCTACCTCTGAAAAGAGAGGACATATTTAATAAATATGATATATTTGAAATTGAGAAAGGGTAAGGAGATCAAGAATATACGCCTTGCTAATCACTATAAAAGGGGATTCATGGTGAAGGATTGCATAGTTTTTATCATTGAGGAGAGATCATTTATATGATACACACACTTTCAAGTAAGGAAGAGGCCCTAATTAAGGATACACACCTCCAAGAAATGATAACATCCTCGTGAAGGACATACAATTCTATGCAATAAAGGAGATCAAGTTATAGAAGATAGAATTTCACAAATGAAAAGTGGATACCAAGGAAGGAGGAACAATTGAAAACTATTCTTTCCCCGCAACATGGAGGCAATGATAACTACTTATGCAACAGAGGGTGGAATTATCTCTCTCACCATTCACCTATCCTTCTCATAGGGTCTTCTGACTTAACAGACAACAGTAAATATCCCAACCTAGCACATGAGGATGCTAGGTCTATCTTGAAAGGGAGTCAATCCCCTCTCCACTCTCTCTGCAGAACACAAAAACTACCATTAAAACTACCCTAACATTACCCATTCCACTTGGTCTTATCTTACAATAAGGTGGAATGGTAATAATTTACATCTTAGACTCTCAACCTCACAGACCACTCGGGTTCAAACACTTCCTGACACAGAAATGATAGGAACTCCTATCTTCCTTACCACCCAAACTCTAGACAAATGCAAGAACAAATTAATTCATAACACCACTAACAGAATATGAATTCTCCTACAGAAAGAGATCCTACAGGCCGAGCAAATAAGAACAAAAAAGAAAAATTCAGAAAACACTCGAGTTGAGCAGCAAAAAATGAAAAGTCTTTATTCCTTCTTCCTCCAGTCTTCTTTCAACAACGTAACATTCAACAACAACACCTACCTCATAGCTTTCAAGGCATTAAAAAACTACAGTTTCTGGACACCAACAGTCATACCATGACTGTTGGTGTTCTAGTTACAACCGACTGAACATCTTTTCCCATTTTATTATCATTGACACAAAACCGACCCTACAAGAAACATATTAGAAATAAATACAAAATGGTCATCATGGACATTTATTCAAACCCAAAATAAATCAAAATCCCTAAAACTCTTAAGTCACTCTTAGACCAAAAATGCCAGTTGGTGCTCCTGCACCAAATAGGCTATTGTGTTGCTCACTAAGTATGATTGTACATGAAATTGTACCACCACGAATGACAATAAGCCCCAAAAAGGTAAGCTACCTTTGTCACATAGTGAGAAGCAACATAATAGGAACTTAAATGTTATTTAGAAAGGGAAATATAAGGGTGTAACTCATTGTCACCCATTATTTGAATGATACCAATTACAATAAGTTGTTGAATCTTACACTCTAAATTATGAATTTCATTAGTGGAATGTCCATGGTTTTGATGCAAATTTCAAAGGGAGAGTAATCAATTTGGCTTGGAGAAGGTCAAATAAAATACTCTCTTGTTGTGATGAAAAGTTCAGAGATAGACATAGATGCATTGGACAATGGGGGGAGGGATGTCTAAAAAGGAAGAGGTTGGAAGCCTAAACCCTCTTTGAAAAAGTGTGATGTAGATTTCTCGTGAGCCTCAAAATTTTGTTGCACATATCCTAAATCATTTCTATTATATATATGTTTAGAACCAAATACAGGCCCATTGAAATGTCTATAGGAAAGGGTTCATTCTTAGTTTTAAAATCTAAAGATCCCTAATCATCATCAAGACATGTATTAGAAGAAGAGTTTGGAATGAATTTAGAAGAAGCTTGGATGAATGAAACACAAGGATCCTATAAGGCTTCATACTTGGATTGGGGGACCTTAAATACTCCCCAATAAAGGAATTTATAAAGTCTAAAGGACCCTAATTATCTTCCAAGAAAGCATTATCAATAGGAGATTGTGTTGTAGAATGACTCATAGTGTGAAAAGAAGATGTACATCCTTCTTTGTCTTGTACAAAATCAATAAGGATTGTGATTAGCTTTGATTGTGTGGAGTTCATTGTCATGTATAAATTTGATTGTGCGATGAAAGGTAGAAGGGACTACTTTTATAACATGAATCCATGGTCTACCTAGATGAAGATTACAATTGAGAGTATCAAGCATGACATGGATACGTGTGGGTAAAGTCACGAGTCGTACTATAATAGGTAATATGATTATACCAAGTGAGCTCCTACCAACATTATCAAGGCCACAAATATAGAGAAAATTAGATTGAAGGAAGGGATAATCCCAATTGATCATATCTAATAATTCAATGCCACAAACATTAAAGCCTAAACCATTGTCAATTAAGGTATGTCTTATCTTACGTTTATGAATGCATGGTGTGATCACAAGGGGCTCATTTTTATTTTCAATCTCCAAGGAAGGAAATTAATCAAGTCTGAGAACATAATATCTTTTGGTCTAGTAGAAGGAGGGGAAACTACATTTTTTAGGGCTTCTTGGATTAACCCATGGTATGATACTCAAGTTTGAATCAAATACCAATGAGAGATATTAGCTAAAGTAGCATGAAGTTGTTAATTCCTTATCAACATGTTGATGAAGAACATTTTTTGGATAGTTATATGTGTGAGCCACTATATGATAGATATGTTGTGACACTTGTTGTTCCATCCTATCTCTTTGAGTTTTTTTTAAAAAAAATTTCCATAGTTCAAGATCTAACCATGAGGTCTCTTTGGTTTCCTAGAAACAATTATAGGTTGGTGTCGAGGTTGAGGGGAATATTGAACAATTTTAGGCTTCACATGAATAGAAACATGGATAACATTGACTTTATTGGGTTCTAAAGCTTTATCTTTAGGAGAAAGAACATTGGAGACATTGTTAGTGATATATTCCTCTTGCACCAAAGAATCCTTATGAGTAGGACAAATTTTGGGAGAGGGACAAGTATAATTCATGAATGTTTCATTTCTAGAAGGGATAAAATCAAGTTAAGTGCTAATAATACCATCCTCTCACTCCAAAGTATTCTCATGAGTAGGACAAACTTTGGGTGAGGGATTATCAATATCCATCAATGCTTCATCTCTAAAAGAGATATCATTTAGGTCCATTAGAAGGTAAAGTGATATTAAGTAAGGTGTTTATAATATCATCCTCTTGCACTAGAATATCCTCATGGGAAAGGTACATTTTAGGAGAAAGATCAACATCATTCCTCAAAGTTCCATCCCTGGGAGGTAGATTTTTGAAATAAGTGTTAATAATATTTTCTTATACCAAAATGTCATCATGAATAGGAGGATCTTTATGAGAGGGATAGAGTAATACAAGGGAGGCCAAACCACTATCAAATCTATGAAATATATGCACCATGAGACAAAATAATTGAAAACACAATGAAAACAATTTGCTTTTTCATACGATAACAATGTGCAAATTTTATAAATTTTTAACCAATGTGAGTACATAAACAATGAACAAATGTATCTAAATAGGAGAATTTCATACAAAAAAATCAGATCTAAAACCAAAAATCAAAAGTTATGCAAATGTAAGAAGTGTTAGGTTTCTGATTAAGCAAAAACGGGTTTTGAGGGGACCCAAAACCCCTTACATCACAGATTTAAAGATAAAGCATTAAAGAAACACAAGAGAACCTAGGACTTAGAAACAAGACTGGTTGCAAACCAAGAGCAAAAAACCTAGTAGCCACCGAAAGACCAGCAAAAGGTCAGCGAGATGCTGGCAAAAACAACACCACAAACCACCTACTTAAAAATGTCTAAAGCCTGGGAGGCCTCCTTCTCAAGCAGTAGCATAGCCTTGGCAGCTTCCTTAAGGTCCAACAAGTCATATGGAAGAGATTCTTCCACCGATTTAGTGCTCTTCCTGGTTCTCCTAGTAGTGTGAGGAGTCAACTTTGAGATCGAGGCCCCAACATTATTTTCCAGATCCACATTTTTCTCATTATGAATACTCTCCAGCCTAGAAACCAAAGCATTCATGTTGATCGCATAAGCTTTCATCATAGCTGCACTATTCTCCATAATTTGGCTGATCTCGTTGTTCTTCTGATCATTTCTGCTCTTTAACAGTTCCACAACCTCACCATTCTTCTTTAAAATATCTAACATCATATTTTTCTCCCCCACAGTCCAAGTAGCATACTCATCAATATCCCATGTTGCCCTCTTATTGTTCGTCATATGCCTATCTTTTTGCTACTTAAGCTCCCCCTCTTCAATTTTGGCATTTGTGGCTCTAAGTTTTAAGTTCAAAGTCTTAATTTTATGGAACATCCACCTATTGAAATGGTAAAGATCAACCGCGGAGCTCCTTATAGTGCCCAATATGTCAATCAAGGTATCTGGCTTGTCCTATAATTCCTTTGAGTCTAAATCCATTGGCTCAGAATCTTGTTCATCATACTCATTCAGAGATAACTTACCCTCCTCCTTAGGATCAGACATATCATCCATGGAATTATCCCTCAATCTAGGAAGTGAACTAGCATTCTCCTCCTCCTCAGAGTCAGACTCCCCATTGTCATCACTAGTTCATACTCCTTATCATCCCCGGAATTATTTTGAATTTGCTTAGCCCTAACCTTACATAACTCATAAATCATGAGGATAAGGCCTTGATGGGCAAGAGGGATCGCTTTAGGGTTTTTAATGAAATCTGCCACATTATCATTCAGAGAAACATGCAAGATAATAAGGGACAAAAATCTTAATGCCAGGTGAAAATGGTTTAAAAGGACAAAATGATAGTTGTAGATTTTTGAAAACCTACCATTGACAGTGACATACTCCATAATTTCCCTAAGCATTTTCCTCCAAAAAAAGTTTTAATTTGAAGAGGGGTAAAGTAAGATTTGTTTGACTTTACTAGGTTATCCCTCTCCACATCAGACTTCGAGAAGGTCTTCACGACACTGTCAGACAGCTTCCGATCCCTAAAGAACTTCATGCCTTCCATAGACATACCTGTCACCTTTGCAATTAACTCCTCATCCAATTTGAAAGTTTGCCGAACAGGGTGACTTTCTTCTTAAACGAACCCTTAACAAAGGCTTTGGAGGCATGATCCTTCTTTCTGTGCAACTTCTCCATGAAACTTGCCACTCCTCCCTTCTGCAACCTCCTCCAAATTTTCTTTTCCTTCTTCCAAGCCTGGCAGCTCGGGGGTTCAATCTTGTTGAAATTGCCACCCATGTTGATGACTAGCCCAAAGATATCAGTCACAATCATACTCTAAAACCTTGACAGTGTAAACAGGGTAAATGAATGCTAAGAGACTCGGTGGATAAAGCCACCCAGAAAGCTTGTGAAAGAGCCAGATCATCCCGTCTAGAAGTTTCCCCCTATCAGAATAATAATTTCCATTCCTGCTCTCGGTAAGAAGTGTTAGGTTGACCAAAATGTAATTTTGGGAAAACATGGTTCACTAGTCTATGATGCAAACTAGGAATCAAACCCAATACCATTCAATTACATTGGAGAACAACCAATAGGGCCAACTACAAATCCTTAGGATATTTGGGCACAATGTTTGATTATTCTCTTCTCTTTTTTTTTAGTGATATGATGAGATGGATGCAAAGAACTAGGCTAAATGATGCAATATTAACAATAAAAAACATAAACATACAAATATAGATCCGAGAAACAACTAAGATGTGCAACACTAAAAGGGGGATGTAGAGAGGAACCTATCATATAAATTTAAGCTCAAAATGGATGGACACCATGGCTAGGTGTCCCAGTCCAAACAACTCTTCAGGTGAAGAATAGGAATCCAACTAAACTTGAGAGCTTCCAAACAATCTTCTAATCAATCTATAGGTCAAAACACCTAGACTTGGCACTAGGTGCCTTAGTCCTTGGCCTTTTTAATATTTAATTGCCTCTATCTCTATTATCCTATCCTCTTGTAGCTTCAAACTGAGTCTTGTACTTGTTTTTGGAACCTTCAAATGATGGTGCAACACTCTTAGGAAAAGTCCTCCATGTGTTGATGCAATAACATGGTAAATCATCACAAAATCTATCATGAAAACATAATTAAAGATTCATTGATGTAGGTTGTTACTCCTTAAACTCATATCTTCTCTTGAAGAATAATAATTTCTCTTAAAATGAAAACTTGTAGATGAGATGTTGAAATTAATTAGGATGATATCTTATATAAGGTTGTCAAGGCATTTTTACTTTTAGGGTTGACTTACAACAACCATATCCCAACTTCGAGGATAGTTGTATAAATGTTAAGGTTGACACATTAGTCCTCCAAAAATTTTAGTCAAAAAGCGTCAAACTATGGCAATAGTTACCATAATCTTGACCAAATAGACTCAAGTTTTAAGGGAAGCGAGATAATAGGGCCTAGATAATGGATCTGTAAATTCTATTAGGATTGATGACATTTAAGTAGGGGAAAAAGTTCTTTGAAACTTAAAATGAGATAGGACCCATGTAGACCTTAAAATGATATAGAAGAAAGGGCACACTAAAAGTAAGGGCCCAAATAGGAATGTGTTGAACTTTTTAAAATATAATATGACTCATATTCTTGAGTTGAGGATTAATTCAAGGCAAGAAATGGTCCTAAAACATGTAGAGGAATGAAAAAACTAAATGAGTGCCAAGGAGGGTGTGAAATTAGACTCATAATTAAAGGAATACATTTTATTGCACTACAACTAGTTAACAAAATATGGAAAACATAGAACATTCATAAGTCATAAAATATCATACATGGAATTCATGTATATCTGTATTATCAAGCATCATTCATGTATATTTCATATAGGTCTTATCTCCCTTTCTATATCCTTGCATATCCCTGTACTATCATTATATTCTCCATCTCTTACATATTACATATTACATCTCTCTCTCTCTCTCTCTCTCTCTCCTCTCTCTCTCCTCTCTCTCTCTCTCTCTCTCTCTCTCTCTCTCTCTCTCTCTCTCTCTCTCTCCTCTCTCTCTCTCTCTCTCTCTCTCTCTCTCTCTCTCTCTCTCTCTCTCTCTCTCTCCTCTCCTCTCTCTCTCTTCTCTCTCATATATATCCTATATTTCTTACATTATATCTTTACCTATACAAATATATATCTGATGGGACACGACCCATTCATATTGCTCCTGGTCTACATGATGTCCATTCAATTTGAGGCTCCACAATCTCTTTTTAGTGAAGTGTTATAGGATTTGTAGTAACTATTCCTGCATTACTATTTTCCTACTAGCATAACTGAAGGATAAATGATGAGAAATATGGGTAAAACCTAAAAGTTGGGTAAGAGATAGAAAAGTATGGTACATTATATAAAATACTTATGTATCACGAATAAATTTCCTCTAGCCTTATGTGTATTAATGCCATGTGTAAGCATGAGGGAAGATGTAATGTATTGATCACCGACGAATTGAACACCATCCTCAACTAAACTAATTAAAGAGTAAAATGTATAACCATAAGATCATTCTTCTTTATGTGTTTATAGGTGACATGTTTGCTCATGTTGGTCAATATGATATGTAGATAAAACATCACAATAATCACATGCACCATATTTTCCAAAAGGTACATTGTAATAAGGCATAAAGATGGTCCACATGACAATTGTCACAGGTATCTATAAATGTTCTAATCAAAATTAAACATAACGAATATGTAATATATCCTAATAATTAACTACTAGGGTTTGAAAGATTAAGATCATTATAGAAGAATCCTTCAGATAACACAAAATCATTAACATCATGCAATGGTAAGCACAAACTATGTTCACTAATTAAGTATCATTAATCTACTTAAGGAGACAAACCATTAAGAGATAATGGCTATAGGGTTATAGAAGTGGGACTATCACAAGATATATGATGGATATCCTTGTCATTTTGTATATGAATATCATGTTATGCTAGATGATAGTAAGAAAAACACATCCTTAGGAGATGTAGCACATACCAATTTTGGGAGTCTCCATTATGGATTTTAGGGAAGGGTACTAGGGGATTAAGATTCGAGACATTGAGATAGATAAAAATGATAATAAAAAAAGATATATTAATAAATTATCAAGAAATGAGAATGTTGTTGATTTTAAATACCAAGGTAACATGCTAAATATATATATATATATATATATATATATATGAAAGTTAATATGAGATCAGTGATCAAAGGCTTAAGACAAATCAATCTCAAGCTTTCTAGGGCCTAGGACAATATTGTGGTTGAGCTATAGTGCAGGGATGAGATCTAGTTTAGGGATGATATCACAAGTGCAATCTAGTCCACTACAAAATGTAAGCTTTATGATCTTTTGAACTTGTTCAGTACTATTTGTACCTAAATGTGCCCAAAAGCTTATGAGTTAACATGGCTTATCCTTTGATGACATAATTTCCTATTGATGAATACTAAGAGGGGGGGGTGAATTAGTATACCAAAAATTATTGTACTTAAACACTTTACTATACTACCAGTAAACTGGTATAACAATTTAGCAGACAAATCGGTTAGCACACATGCAAACCAAATAGCAAATAATGCATTCACCCACAAAAGCACAAACACCATAACACGAGATTTTGACGTGGAAACCCAAATGGGAAAAACCATGGTGAGATGGAACTCGCAAGTAACTATCTGCAGAATAGGAGCCAGACCAGTTAAGGTCATACAATGTTCTTTACCAGAACAGATCCTGTTAGGAATCTCAATCTCTGTTAGGAGATAAGTCTGATTAAAGACTACTTTGCTAGAGGATTTAGTTCCACAGATTTGAACCACCTTGTTAGAGGATTTACAAAAGGCTTTTGGGCCTACCCGGTTAAGGGCTTCAGACTTGTCGAAGATGTGAGTAATCAATAAGTGAGTGATCTAGCAAATAGCACAGATTGCTTGGTTAGATCCTTGATAGCTCATTCCTAATGCATTCCAGCATTACTTCAGTCTTCAACACATTCACTCTCTGCCTCTTCACGGAGACCTGAACTTCTCTTCTATCTTAACACTCACAAAACTCTTCAACCACCTTAAACCCTAGAAACAACATAAAACCCTAGACATGATGTCCTTATAAAGGAATCTTATTTCATGTCAGTCCAATAGGATTACATTACAATTTCCCAGGTTCAATATGTTGGCATATGCACACTCCAATGAGACATTGTAGGTGATTGAAGGTTTTGCCATTGATGGCAACCTTACAATCCTATGACACTGGCAAGGCAATCTACCGGCACCAGCAAAGTTAGATTCTACACCGGCACACAAACCACCGGCACCGACAATGAAAGGAAGCATATCGGCACAGAAGCCGACAAGAATTTTGTTGTTAATATATTTTGTTTATTATTGGAAAATCATTGTAAGCCGACTTGGAAAGTTGTAAAATGACTCTTATATAAGAGAGATCATTGTAGAACATTTTGAGAGAGATGGAGGAATGTAATTAGGCGAAATAAGGCAGACCTATTATACGAATTATAGGTTAAGGGTTTATGTAAGAAGTAGAGCAGAAACCGGTACTGGATCTGGCATTATAGATGCTATTTTGAAGCAGTACAAGACACTCGATTTATATAATCCATTTTGTAAGTTAGTGAGACTTCCCATTTTGTATTTGAGCAGTGAGCTCTACACACTTGGCCTTCCTGCATGTGCAGGCCCCTCTTGTAGCAGTAATATTCTCTTATTGGCTAGTAAGCGAATATTGTGGGTCACAAATCCCACCAAGGTTTTTCCCACACCGGGTTTCCTCATTAAAATATTGTGTTATGGTGTGTTTTTCATGTGGTTGCTTTTGTCTTTATTTATTGCATTACTTTCTGTTTACCAGGGTACAGTATTAATATGCTCTACATGTTTTAAGTTAAGAAAATCTTATAACCAGTTAAATACTGATTCACCCCCCCCTCTCAGTATCTGTGGGAATCCTAACAATTGGTATCAGAGCTTGGTCCTCTATTTTCAGAAGCCTAACAGCTTGAGGAAGATCTTGACACCGGTAGAGATGGAAAACTTGATGAAGCAACTTGAAGGAGCTCTCTCAGACTATGATGCAGAAAAATTAAAAAATATAAAACTTGAAGATGATCTAAAGGCTGCTCAGGATATCATTCAAGCACTTCAAGAAAATCTTACTATTTCAAGAAACAAGAGAAGACAACTTTGTGAAAAGATGCAAAATGAGAATGATGAAAAAGAAACTCTTAATGATATGAAAAACAAGCTGAAGCAAGAGAACATGACAACAAAGAATGAGATGCAGGATATGACTATGAGATTTTGTAAAGAAATTGAAGATAGAAAGAAGAATGAAGAAGACTTGACTAGAAGACTAAGTGATGTTGCAAATGAGAACACAAGACTTAGCTATGAAAATGATTTGTTGAAGACAGATCTGATGCACACACAGAATGACTCAAATGAACTGATGAGGTAGAAAGAAGTCTTAGAAAGAGAACTAGATACTGCAAATCAACATAAAGAGAAATTCAAGAAAAGCTCAGAAGAACTTGGTAACTTGCTAAAGAATCAAAAACCTAAAGGTGACACTTATGGAATTGGCTTTTAATTTGGTGAAAGCTCCGGTACTGCAAACACACAGGATCATAGCAAACCGGTAAGACAACCTACTGCTTATAAATTCAATGGCAAATGCTTTAACCGTAACAAGTATGGTCATAGAGCAAATGAATGTAGATCTAGAAACTATCAGAATACCAATGCACCCACTGGTCAATGTTCAAAATGCAACAAAGTTGGTCATAACTCTGAGAATTGCAGAATGAATGTAAGATGTTATGTTTGTGGAAGATTTGGACATTTATCTAATCAATGCAGAACACAAACCGGCATAGGTTATGGAAAGGCTATTCAGAGAAATAATGTGACTTGTTATGCATGTAACAAAATTGGGCATATTGCTAAATTTTGTAGAAGCAAGTCCTCACCGGTAGACAACAAAGGTCCTAGTTTTAAAGGAAAAGAAAAAGTTGAAGAAGTTAAGCAGGAATTCTCAAAATGATGGATCAGGAAATCAGACCTAAATGGTGTTGGGAATACTCCTCCACCGGTAGAACCAAGCAACACTCCACAGGCAGAACAAAGTAGCACTCCACTGGCAGGAGTCTCTTCATCTAATTGAAGAAAATCTCTTTGAGGGTTTGGCAATCAATGAGACATATGCTATTATTCCCTCGGTTGATGGTGAGAAGTTGAAATTACTTCTATATTGGCACTTATGTTAAGTGATTACTTAACCGACAAGCATTAAATGTGGTAGTTGGCAGTTCGACATTATAAATTAGTATTTTTGGCTCCATTTCACTTCACCGAGCATTCAAATATTCGAAGAGCGTGAAATTTCCAAAGCTAAGGCATTTCGAGCAAAGAGGCAAAGCATTTCAGCAATCAATCTTTCCAAAGGCAGAAAAAGGTATTTATAATCATGGCATCCTCTTCTGTACCTGAATTCATAGCTAACCCTACTGTAGTCAAGGTAATCAAACGCCCTAGGCTCGTATTTCAGTTAGTTCCCGAGATACCTAAAAAGGATGATAATGTTGGTGCATTTTCCCAAATTCCCAAAGGAGTTGTTTTTGCAGAAGACCCTATAATGTACATCCATTGCTATATAGAAGAATTAGGAGATGAAGAAATCAAAAACATGTACAAAATTGTCATATGTGATGACTCTGGAAATGTAAAACCTGAACACAAAATTGTTGAAACCCTAGGATTCACTGAAATTATCTGCATTCTGGAATTCCCCAAGGAAGTGATAAGGATAGTATTGAGCAGGGTTCATGATGAATTCTTTTGGCTAGATTCAATTCATAAAATTACCAAGGAAGTTGTGAAAGCTGTAACAGGGTTACCTTCCACCGGTAACAGACCAGACAAGACAAAGAAGGTCTCAAATGACCTGGTAATGAACCTAACAGGTGCAACATCCGACAAAAGGTCCTTAAGGGTAAATGATGTAACTGACATAAATGTGAGATTCATTAGCATGATTTCAGGTTACAAAGTAACTCATATAAACAAACTTAACTCAGTCTCCAGTTTATGCATAAAAAGTGCACATGATATGGTAAATGAGAATGTGAAAATTGATGTATGTGATTGGTTAAAGGATGATTTGATTGACAATTTAAGGAAGATCAAGAAGGATACGAAAGGAACATTTAGATTTGGCAACTTACTTGTATGCTTAATGCTACACATAACCAAACAAGTGCCCGGTATAGGTATCAAGAACCTTGGATTTGACGTACCGATAGGGAAACAGTTATCAGACTTGTTCAACAACATGGGTGAAAGCAAACAAAAGAATATTGATGAGTATTTTCAAGCACTAAAGGCCAGAATGAACAAAAGAGTCAGATTGTCATAGGAAATTGTTAACAAATACAAAGATGATATATGTTTTGTGATTAAAAAGGATGAGATCTAGATGGAAGCAGTTATCCCAAGAACAATTTGGGTTACTGAAATGGGTTATGAGACAGATGATCACATCATTGAAACATATGCTAAAGCCCTTCTGGAAGCACCAAATGAACCTAAGGAAGAGGTATTTGGTAGTGCTAAGACCATTGAAAGCCAAATTCAATCAAAGAAGAGAGTAAAGAAAGTTGAAGCAACTGTGAGAAGAGGTTCAAGGAAGGCTAAGGCTATCAAAGAAGATGTACTAAAACAAACCGGTATCACTAAAGATGAGTTATAGGCACAAAAACCAGAAACTCACCTCTCACCGGTAGCAACTTCTTCAGAGAGTGACATGCTAGCTGAATTTAAAAGAGTTGTGAGGAAAAGACAACCTTCACTAGTATCCATACCTTCACCTAGAAGAACTAGGCAAAAACAAGAAGCAGTAAGGCCCCCAGTCAAGAAGTCTACTCCTAAGAAGAAAAAGTTGACACCAAAGAAAAGGACTCAACAAAATATTTCTCCGATTGACAGACTGTTGGATGAAATCATAGAAGAAGGACAGTTGAAAAACATCAACAAAATATATGACTCACTATCAGTTGATGATAAAGAAAAGGTTGAAAACAGTGTTATTTTACACTTGGATATCTACAAGAAGTTCTTGATGCAAATTGTAGATAAAGTACCAGATGAACTATTCAAGAGACTGGAAGCAAGAAGACAATCTGTTATAGAGCTTGACAAGAAAATAAAAATTGAAAAATTACTTGCTGTCTACCCAGTTAACTCTCCAAAAGAAATAGATGATCTAATTGCAGAGGCTAATCGGTCAGTATTCTCCACTGCACACCAGCATATTGCACTAATGGTTGGAAGAGTAAATGAGGTTGTAGAAGAAACTGAAAATGCATGGGATATATTCCTTGTTGAGAAAGAAAAACAGGAAGAATATAGAAACCATAAACCAATCAAGGTATATCAAAAAGACAAGGACAAAGGTAAAGGAAAGGTTGGTGGTCCTCCAAGCATCAAAATAAGAGATAACTTATCCCCACTGCCTCTAATTACTCCACCGGTAACAACAACTGAAGATCAACCGACAAATGAGAGTATGGATATAGAGGATACAAATCCTAATCCTGAGGTCTTATACACAGTTGATGTTGATACTCAAAAGGTCAACATTATGATAGACAAGGACACAACCGATAACACAGATATGGCTAGTGAGCCACCGATAGCTGACAACATTGATAACGCTGAAGGTAAACTGACAGATGGGAAAACAGAGACTCCGACAGATCAACAAACAAAGAGACAAGCAGAGCAACAGGCTCCAGAACAACAACAGGTTCATGTGGAAACAGTTCCACTGACAACAAGAGAACAACAAAAACCTTTGCTTAAGGAAATGGAAGCACAGACTGACCTACCAGAGGTCACTGCAAGCAAGGATATTGCTCCCACCGGTGGGATTCAAAATGTTAGCTCTTCAACTGAAGGATTTAAATCAACAAATGTAACTAAAGTTCTTTTGGACTCCATTAAGAAAATAACAGATTGCAGTTCACAGGCATATAAAGCTATAGATGACACAATTCCAGTTTTGAAGATGATAGCTCCAAAATGCAATGTAGATAATAAGGATTCGTTGAGCCAACTCGACACTTTGTCTAAATATATTACTGACAGCACAATGATAGTTGAACAAATAAAGGAGGAAGCATTCAAAGAGAGGTTAGAAAAAGAAAAACATAAATTCTTGGAGGAACAAATAAAGAAGTGTACAAGGCAGTTTGACACACTTCTATCGGAACTGTGCAGCACACTCAAGGAGTTCAAAACATTGTACAAAGACAATTGTAAGACAAACTTTTTAACAGTCGACATAGACAAGAAAATGAGCAAGATACAGAAGGAAATTAATAAACTTGCTGACAATTTTGTTAATTCACCTGATACATTATCAGTTTTTGAGCAAAAGTTAACTAGTTTTGAGGAATAATTATTGAAGCTAAAGAGAGAAAATGAGAGAATAATAAACAAGGCTAAGAATATGAGATTAAGACTAAGTCCAAGATTGGATTATCTAGCATCCTTGAGGAAGGAAATATCTGAGGCACTAGTACAAGGACAAAAAACACCAACAGAGCATATGCAACACCTCACTGGTACAGTTCAAAGAACAGAGGCAGCAATAAAAGACAGTAAGAAGTTTTTGGAAAGCATAAATTTGGTTTTGGCGGATCTTTTTCAAATTGTAACCACCAAGTTACAAGGTTGAGACAGAAAACTACAACTCTATTGATACTTTGACAACCTTTGTCATTGATGCCAAAGGGGGAGTAGTAGTATGAGAAAATAATCAGCAAAAGACTTATCTGCTCAGGGGGAGCTCACATATTTTTGGTACACAATTTTTGGATTACAAGTTTTGGATACACTTTTTGAATTTTCTCATGAGTGTTGCCATCAATGCCAAAGGGGGAGATTGTTGGCATATGCACACTCCAATGAGACATTGTAGGTGATTGAAGGTTTTGTCACTAATGGCAACCTTACAATCCTATGACACTGGCAAGACAATCCACCAGCACCAGCAAAGTTAGATTCTACACCAGCACACAGACCACCGACACTGATAGTGAAAGGAAGCATACCGGCACAGAAGCCGACAGGAATTTTGTTGTTAATATATTTTGTTTATTATTGGAAAATCATTATAAGCCGACTTGGAAAGTTGTAAAATGACTCTTATATAAGAGAGATCACTGTAGAACATTTTGAGAGAGATAGAGGAATGTAATTAGGTGAAATAAGGCAGACCTATTATGTGAATTATAGGTTAAGGGTTTATGTAAGAAGCAGAGCAGAAACCGGTACTGGATATGGCATTATAGATGCTATTTTGAAGCAGTACAAGACACTCGATTTATATAATCTATTTTTTAAGTCAGTGAGACTTCCCATTTTGTATTTGAGTAGTGAGCTCTAGGCACTTGGTCTTCCTGCATGTGCAGGCCCCTCTTGTAGCAGTAATATTCTCTTATTGGCCAGTAAGCGAATATTGTGGGTTACAAATCCCACCGAGGTTTTTCCCACACTGGGTTTCCTCATTAAAATATTGTGTTGTGGTGTGTTTTTCATGTGGTTGCTTTTGTCTCTGTTTATTGCATTACTTTCTGTTTACCGGTACACAATATTAATATGCTCTACATGTTTTAAGTTAAGAAAATATTATAACCGGTTAGATACTCATTCACCCCCCCTCTCAGTATCTGTGGGAATCCTAACACAATGCATCTAGACATATTCTGTAACATGACATAAAAAGCACGGCCAAAGTGTCGGCACCGCCAAACAATCGGTGGATGGTGACTCATCACAAAATGCCAGTTGGTAACTCATCATAGAGTATTACCGGTTCATATAGAATACCGGTTTAAGCAAAATACCGGTTGTCGGTTTGACAAAATGAAGATTGAGAAATATGAGTTGTGCCACTTCGTTCCTTTGTACCGCTTGGGGTCTTCATACTGCTTCAGATCGGTAAACACTTTTTGCAAAACACCGATAGTCTAAAAGACTATAATACATCATACCGGTTGGAACAAATATCGGTTGAGCTTTAACTCATACATACAAAAAGTGATCTCAAATCAAGTGTGTGTCCATCAATGACAATCACAACATCAATCATCAAAAATGCCAACAATCTCCCCCTTTGGCATTGAAGGCAACACGTAGGAAAAAATTTAACATCTAAGTGTTTTACAACAAAAATATGTCATAATCAAAATTACTCCCCCTAAGCATATACACTGTCCCTTTTGTAGAAAATACAATGTATACTACTCCTTAACAGAAATAACATGAAAGTATACATCAAAAAATTCAAAATTTATACTTCTCCCCCTTTGCCAACAATGACAAAAGTATTGCAGACTAACCCCTATTTCATTAGTATTAAAATAATAAGTGTTTATGACAGTAACGAGTAAAACTTGTCAAAAACTGATTTAAAGTCCTGCAAAAATTGCTTCATGGATAAGGACCATGAGTCAAGTAGGGAGGTAGCTACCTCTTTCTCTGTCTGCATCTGGGAGACCTGTTCTTCCATGGCATCTATCATGCTCAACTCTTGAGTGACCGTTAGGGCATCAAGATTTAGATAGCACTTTTGGAGAATTTGCAGTCCTGGCAGTAGGACTAGTTGAAGTTCCTGCAAATTTCATGTCCGGTTGCTTATCTTTGCCTCTAGTCTTGCAGATTGCAGTTGAAGTCGGTGAACAGTTTGACCATATGTGGAAAAGCAATCATATGGCATCTTGAAGGTGCTAATAAATGACTGCATATCAGATTACAGTTTGTTCTTCTGAATGAGCACATCATCACAGAATAAATGAGGTTGGCAAATCTTGCTGAGTAGAAGATTGCCCTCATTCATTGCATCTCTAATGGCCTTTTGTGGCTTCTGGAGATCAGACCGGAGCTCTGTTAGCTTTTTCACCAGGGCAATGTCCAGAGCCTTTTGATGTGCCTTCTTGGCATTTGCTTCTACGACCTCTTCCAGGCTTTGTACCTAGTCTTCTACAATTGAGCATAGGAGCTTCAATTGTGCAAGTGAGGAATTGGTACTGGGAAGGTTCGTACCGGGTATCAAACTGGTAAGTGTTTTCACTGCAGTTTGGATAACATCTTCCTCCTTTTTCCTCCTTAGAGCATCCAATCGCTCTTGAGCGAGCTTAATGCTCTGCAACAACTCTGATTCATTTGCAGACTGGAGATCAATAGGACTGGTAATTGTAGCCGGTTTAGCCTGACTACCAGTTGCTATTAGAGTCTCCACCCGTGTGCTCTTTTCCGCCGCTTCCTTGTCCTTGGCTTTTTGCTAGTCTTCTTGAGCCTTCCTTTGCTCCTCTTCTTCTTTCTTTCTTTTCTCTTCTTCTTGTCTCTTCTCTTCATCTTTTCTCTTCTTCTCTTCTTCATCCTTCTTCTTCTCATCTTCCTTCTTCCTCTTTTCCTCTTCCTGTTTCTTCTCTTCCTCTTTCTGTTTCTTCTCTTCTTTGTTTTCCTCTTCCTTCTTCTTCCTCTCTTCCTCTTGTTTCTTGTTTTCCTCTTATTTTCACTTCTTCTCCTATTCTTTTCTTTTATCCTCTTCCTCTCCTCTTCTTTTCTTTCTTCTTTTTCTCCTCTTTTCTCTTATCCTCTTCCTCTTTCTTCTTTTTCTCCTCTTTTATCTTATCCGCTTCATTTGCCTATTTCTTCTTTTCAGCTTCCTGTTGCTTCTTTTCTTCTTCTGCCTTCTTTTCTTGTCCTGTTCCTTGTGATGGTGCATCATGAGTAACATTTTCACCATCTAAGGTGTCAACATCAACAGGGTCCATTTGTTACTGTGACCGGTTCTTCTTCACTGTCATACACCTCATCCAGTTTGCTAGTTTCCGGTTCTCGCTCAGCTTTTCTATTGGCTTCAGCCACTTGATGCATCTTAAGAGCTTCTTGAGCATGAGTATGTGTATCCTTGATCACTTCTTGACCCTTTCCTTCCAGTAACAGGAGTCTTCTTCTTCTCATGAAGAAGAGGCCTTTGTATTTATTCATAACTTCGAAAAGTTCTTAATTTGATACATTAGGAAAATGTTGAGCAAATATTTTCTCCCTCATTTCCTGTTCCTTTTCTATGGCAATGCGCCATTTATTGTCTAAAGAATTATACAAAGAATCTGGTGTCTCAGATCTAATTTCTGAAGGTGACCGGTCATTAACACACAAATACTTAATGATTTCCTGTTCAACTGCTTCCTTTTCATCATCATTGAAATCATCAAAACAATCAATTAAATCATTCAACACTTTTCTCCTAATATTCTTTATAGTTCTTTGACAATGTGTCAAAGGTTTGTAAGAAGAAATGTCAGTATATACCGGTGTAGATGATGCCAGTTCATTCTTTGTCTTTTTCTTTGTTTGCCTAGTCTTCTTCTTAGGCGGTTCTTCTAACACAGTTTCTTCTGAGTCAGATGTATTGCTTTTTGTCTTCTGCTTCCTCTCAAAGACTTTTGCAGGTGTTGCTTCTGGTTTCTTCTTAACTGGTGACCGCTTGGTCACTTTGGGACTGGCTGTAGTAACCGGTGCCGATGTTGAAGGCACTGCCTTTCCTTTCTTTTTAGAGGGTTCTACAACTGGTGTAACCCTTTCCAAATAGGTGCCGGTTCTTTTTGCCTTAGGATCAAGGGGTGAGGCGATTAGGGTAGAAGCATACCCGTCCAACATATCATTCATTACCTCATAGCCCATTGGCTCTACTTCTTCTTGCCTAGGCTCAATGGCCTCCATTATGCATTCATCCACTTTGATGGTGAAGCATATGTCTTCCTCATACTTTTTGACTAAATCACTGGATATCCTTATCCTTTGGCTCATCTTGCGTCTGAACTCATCAAAGTATTTGTTTAGTGCTTCTGGATAGCTGGTTCCAACTGCTTGTAGACTTTCCTTGATTTGTTTTGTTACTGGTTGGTCGGCACACCATTGAATATCACCTACTCCTGGAAAGTAGCCTTGAAAGTAAAAGAACAACCCAACCAGTAGTTGTCCGAACTTGAATCTCAATGCATTGTCCTGTTTGATCGACTTAAGATTCAACATAAGTTGTCTTTGCATACAAGTGCATAGATCAAACGATGCATCCTCCTCGATCATCCTGTAAGCGGCATTTATCGCTGCAGTAGAGACATAATTAATTCTACTAGCAGAGAACGTCCAGTAACCTATCACCATGCAAGCATACTTGACCAGATCATCCTTGATTGAGTTGAAGGTCATACCACGCGAGTCGCTCACTAAACCGATGAGCTTGGACATTTTAGTCTTGCTAATGTTCCTTAGGGTTGGCACTTCCCCTATATTGCAGAAACTGGTGATGACATGAATTGCTTCCGGTGTGATATCATGCGTCCGATCGAGGTACATCTTATCATCATGTACCCGGCTTAGAATAATGCGAATGTGATCATTCAAAAATTCTTCAAGAAAGTAAACTACATTTTGGAGTTTCTTCTTTTCCAGAATGCTGAATTTTGATTTAATCTTCTTATCCTTTCCGCATAATAGGCTTAGCTGGGAATGGATCACAAGAGACCCTAGGTCTTCAATTTTGCAGTCTATGTAATCAGAAATCCCTTCTTCTACTATAACACCAATCGGTACTTGAGACAAGGCATTATATTTCGACTTTCGTTGTATGAAGTCCATAGAATCAACAGTTGCACTAGAACTATCATGAGATGTGGAAGCCATGATAAACGAAGAATTATGAAAAATACCTCCGCAGATTGAAATTTAGGGCTTCACAATTTGAACTTCGCTTGACACTCCTTTGATTGCAGAGATACCGTTTTGCGTTCTTCACTCCTTCAACAGATGATAGCTTTAGATTCTTCTCCAGATTTTTGATAAACTCTTTGATTCGCAATGTAAATCGCTTTTCCTTCACTTTGTACTTGAAAAACTTATTTGCTCGAAAAAATGATAAGTGAGAAATGATTTCAAAATTCCTTTTAAACAAGTTCTCCACCTACCATAATAAATGCTCCAATATTAGGGTGTAAACCTTAATTTGCCTTTTACCGTTTCCGGTCTTCTATCGACTGACAGGTATCTCATACCGGTTAAGGTCTTTTACCGGTGTAAACCGAGGGTTCGAAGTATTTCGCCATTTGCTCCCCCTAAGCTTTTCTGATGCTTAGTTTGTCAGTTCCGTGATTTCCACACTAGGTGCAGAAACTGGTTCTTCTTGCAACACTCCTGGTTTCTTTTTCCAGGTTTTGTTCATATCCGCTTGAACAGTTTCAATATCAATCTTTCCTTTCGGAGTGATCGGTATGTTATCCGATATGTTCTTTCTTGTTCTGCAGAATCTGACAATGTGACCTGGTTGTTGCAATGATAGCAGACCATTCCAAGTGCTCTCCAAGGTCCATTATTCATGTTACCGTTCTTCCTCCTGCACGTTGCAGCAGTGTAACCATGACAATGACAGATCAAACAGTTCGCTCTCCATCCGGTTGCCGCTTGATAGCCACCTCTTCCTTACTGATGATTAAAGGTATTAAACCAGTTGTGATTCCAGTTCATAAAAGGTTCCGGACCAACTCCTTGAGTCCTCTGAGGATATCTTCCAGTGTTGTTCATAACACACCTGCATTCAGATGCTCTATGCCTAAACTTGTTGCATGCATAACAATTACCATTGAACTTATTGGATCTAGGTACATTGTTTATAAAGTAAGGAAAATTATTGTAGGCTTTGCTCCTACACACATTGGCAGTATGTCCTTCTTTAAGACAGTTAAAGCAAACATGTTTAAAATTTTGCTTACCTTTATCTTTTGATGCCGGTTGTTTCTTCGATGCTCCAGCATTTGCACCAGAGGTCTCACCTTCCTCATGACCGAAATAACCAAGTCCATCAGTATTCTTGACAGGTTTGGCAGATTCAAGCTTTTGCTCTAGCTTAACAGTACTCTTGTTGAACTTAACAAGTATTTCCTTTGACTCAGAGAGTTCTTTGGAAATAGCAGCATTTGTTTCCATCAAGTTTGCATTCTCGAAGATGGCTATGTTCAGTTCTCCTTGCATGTCTTCCTTTTCCACTTTGCTCGCATGGAGTTGAGCAGTTAGGGTACTGATCTCTTGCTTCAGCTTGGGGATTTCATGATCTTTGTCTTTTACCAGATCTTCATCTTTCCTCCAGTTCTCAAGCTCTTGGCACATTCGAATAGTCAGTCCTTCCAACTCTTTTCTCAGGTTGGAATTGGATTCATTCAACTTTTCTACTTCTTGAATTAGGGCTTCCATGTCCGCTTCATCAGAAGAACTATTTTCAGATAGCTCCATCAGTTTTTCAGCATGTTCTCTCCTTTTTGCCTGAGAGGCCTTATATTTGACCATAAGAGCATCATAGGCTTGCTCAGACTGAGTGAGCCGATGAGTAAGTTCCCTCATAGTGTATTCCCCCATATCTCTTTCCAAGTGGTTAAACTTATAGAAAGGTGAGCTCTGATACCAATTGATGAATACTAAGAGGGGGGGGGGGGGGTGAATTAGTATACCAAAAATTACTGTACTTAAACACTTTACTGTACTTAAACCGATACAAGTGAGTGATCTAGCAAATAGCACAGATTGCTTGGTTAGATCCTTGATAGCTCATTCCTAATGCATTCCAGCATTACTTCAGTCTTCAACACATTCACTCTCTGCCTCTTCACGCAGACCTGAACTTCTCTTCTATCTTAACACTCACAAAAACTCTTCAACCACCTTAAACCCTAGCAACGACATAAAACCCTAGACATGATGTCCTTATAAAGGAATCTGATTTCATGTCGGTCGAATAGGATTACATTACAATTTCCTAGGTTCAATGCATCTAGACATATTCTGTAACACGACACAAAAAGCACCACCAAAGTGTCGGCATCGCTAAACAATCAGTGGATGGTAACTCATCACAAAATGTCGGTTGGTAACTCATCATAGAGTATTACCGGTTCATACAGAATACGTGTTTAAGCAAAATATCGGTTGTCGGTTTGACAAAATGAAGACTGGGAAATATGAGTTGTGCCGCTTCGTTCCTTCGTACCGCTTGGGGTCTTCATACCGCTTCAGATCGGTAAACACTTTCTGCAAAACACCGATAGTCTAAAAGACTATAATACATCATACCGGTTGGAACAAATACCGGTTGAGCTTTAACTCATACATACAAAAAGTGATCTCAAATCAAGTGTGTGTCCATCAATGACAATCACAACATCAATCATAAAAAATGCCAACCCTATAAGTTAACATGGAATGTAAATATAATGATGTGATGATTAATGTGTGTCTCTAATGTAAAATCATGCTTGTCAAATCCTTTACTTCTCTTCCAATATCTTCTTGTGATTTCACCCTTTTAAAATACTTGTTATTTTCCCACCCATGGGACTACTTTTAGTAGGTGATGAAAACATTTCTGCAATGACAATTCCATAATTGTCAAAACCCACCATTTCACATGATGTGACGATTCCAACATTTTTAATTTCACTTATGAATTACGTCCATGACGTGGTTTTCTCTCGTGTTATAGTCTCTTCACTTTAGATCCATCATTCATGTTTTCATTCCTCAACTACCTCTTTATTGAACACATTCAACTTTCCAAACATATTATTAAGCAAATATTTAGCCACACATTTGTCAACATCAACCTATTTCATCACATATTTCTTCTTCTTTTTCTTATCTTTAGACAACCCAAAAAATCAAACATAAATTGACATCAATAATAGTCAGCAATACTTAACAGTCGCACATATTTTACCTGTACCACTCATTATCGACCAACTAAACCCCTAAAAACAGATTAACATTACACACAATTAACAAGTTTTAAAGATGCTTGTTGAACCTAGACAAACATGTAGATGACCCCCTTTATCTATTTTACATCTCAACCTTAATTAACCTCGTTCCTTTCTCCAAAGAAACTCACTAACTGACCTAAACCAACATAATCTAATCAAATACCCACTTAATCATCTTCTTTGACTACCTCAACTTCATCAACCACCTTTATCCCAATAATGAATACCAACACAACATGCAGTTGACAATTTGACTAAACTTGACCTAAAGAATTATGTGTTGATTTTTCATGCAAACAATACCGACTTTTGAAAGAACGATATTTAAACGCATCTTAAGAGTCTACCATCTATGTAAAAACCATTTTGACCTTTTAATGTCAAATAAGTTTTAAAATAGATTTCAGAGCATTGAAATGCATAAAACAAAGTATGCTGTATGTTAAGTAAACTCTGACCAAGTAAGTTGAGATCAAGCTGCTACTCCAACCTAATTGCAAAATATTATTAAAAAATAGTAATTTACCCCAAACAAGTACCAAAAATATGAAAACAACGCTTATAAAATCTGAAACCAATTTTTTTAATTGCAAGACGACAACCAATTGAGTGTAATCTCCTGAGAAAGTTTTTCGTTCTTTTTGGTTTTTTTGGTGAGTATAGGTACGAAAGGCTTATGGAAAGAAGACACCCATCTGGAAAAAAGAAACAAATAAATTAGCAGCTTTAAAATCTAAACCACATATCTTTCTTTGCCTTTCGTTTCTCTTTTGCTTTTTTCTGACTGGTCCCAATGGCTGCTGCTGCCTCTTCTTCAAAGATCTGAAATAAAAAAACTAACATAACAAACCAAACTGTTACTGCTGTAATTACAAGCTCTCACATCAGACGAGGGAATAGAAACAATAGCTAAAACGGGTTCCCTGTGCTGTGTGGCCGCAAGGCCGCTTGAATCAACAAACAGCAGGGGTGGGGGAGAGTGGTCGGTGGATCTGAACGACGCCCATTGGAATGGAAGGGCCAATGGAGGCTTCTCTCCACCACTTTCAAGAAGGTGGGATTTCAGGTCTGGGGGAGGAGGGCAGCTGCCACGTGGACACGGGTCGTCATATTCTTCTAGCAGCAAGGGCAGCAGGATTAGCAGGATGAGTGGCAGTGCACACCATCAGTACTCCGTGTCTGATGGAATTGTTTCCTATTTCAGCAGTCCATCCGAGAGTTTCAATGCGCACCAGTGTTGGAGTCCCATGCCACAGGGAGGAGGGGATTTTGTTGCTGCCGCTGCAGTTGCAGGTATTTTAATTTTAAGTTTTGGGTTTGATTTAATGGCGTGTTCTATTTTCGGGTGGAGGCAACACAGACCTAGGAATTTTTGGAATTGAATATTGGAGTTGGTTTCTAGGTCAGATTGGTTGGTTTAGATTTAATCACACCTTTCTGTTTATTTATTATTTGAATGGGCGTTGGTAGCAAACTCAAAGTGTGTTTATCTGAAATTCAATGACTCATGGTATATCAATGTTGCCAATGATTTTTTCTTTTCTTTTGTTGGGCAAATTATGGGCGAGATATGGTGGCCGCTATTTGTGGATTGGATCATATCCATAAGAAATGTAAACATGGGTCATCCTCAACCTCGCAACTGTTTCACCACAAGTTCACAACCTGCAGGATAAAGTTATGATTCGCCTTATTGGGTTGGGAAAATTTGAACCTTCCTCTTGCTTTCGTGAATGTTCGCCCCGATTACAATTACGCCACATTCTCTTGGACTTATTGCCAATTATTTTGGTCTGTACTGCTCATCTGGTTGCCAGTTCTCTTAGGTAGTACTGCCCTACTGAAATTAAAAATGTGTTTGATATTTCCCTTTCCTTTTTCTTGGTAAATCTAGAGAGTGGGCATATAAAACTGACATTGACTTAACCTGAGAGGATTTTTGTTGCCTTTTTTTTGTGTGCTTGTGGCCAAGCCCAACCTGTAATTTTGTGAAATTGAATCTCACATTTTCGTTGGGTGGAATTGCTTTTTCTCTTTTCTTTTGCTTAGCAATTTGCTCGGGGTTAAGGGGTCCGCAGTGTGAGGTTTACAGCAATCACTTTTCCTAGATTTGTAAACTTGGCTCATTCTGTGGAGTACGCTTGGACAACATTTTCAAGTTTTATAAACACGGGTCATTGCTCAAATGAACCTTGTAATCATTATTCTCAATTTTTAAACAGCAGTCACACTCAGATGCATCACATAAACATTACACTATAACTTTACCTTATGTGCTGGACTTATGAGCTGCCTTTTACAGTAGGTAGATTTGAACTTGGGTCACACTGTTGGGGAATGTGTCCCGTTAGAATCACACCCTAACCCTATGGACTGGTAGTACTTTTTTCATAACATTGATGTGTGTGGTACTTTTTTTTTAACTTCTTGGTAAGTCTTTAGTGTAAGAATATCGAAAAACAATGACATAAACCCAGAACCATTTCTTTGGGGGAGTTTTTCTTAGTTGACACATTAGAATTGTGGCATTCTATCATTGGTTGGGAAGCCCGTATTTTTTATTTATTGTATTTTTCTGTTTTGTAAAGTCTGTATTCTTGTGAAGTTGCATTTAGTTTTTGATGGGTAAATCAGTAAACACTAGCGTCCACTTGATACCACTAAAACATGGCTCAATCAACATAGTTGACTACTTTTGAGATGCCTTAATATCCAGTCATCTTAGGTCATTTTATGTATGAGGGCTCTTTTACTTTGAAAAATATAATAAATCAGTTATGCCACGAGACTGGAGGTTTCTTGAGGAATGCTGAACAAATTTAAGCATCCTCAACCTTCTGAGGCTGCATACACTTCATTATCTCAAAATAAACATGAGTCCATCACAACCTCAACTTAAGAGATGATATAAAATAATAAAATCATTGCACTTAGTTCTAATTGTTAAGATTAGGAGTTGTGCACCTTGCAAATTCACATAGAAAATTTATGAATTTATGAATTTAATATTGTAATATTGTGAAAATAATATGTTCACATGGAAAAATGGGCATCCCACATGGAGTGGCACTCTTTGCCACTTGTAAAATGTAATATGACATGTTTTTTCCTCTTCTATGTCATGTAAGATGTGTAAGAGATTCTACGACATTGTAAGATGCAAAAGGTATTGATGACGTGTAATATCATGCAAGAGGTAGATGAAAAGTGGACTTGGAAAAGTTGGAAGACTTTTTGACCTAGTTATGATGTGTAAGAGCAACTTGTAAAAAGGTAGAATATCCCAAAATGGAGCACCCAAATTTGGTGGAGGAATATGTAACATAGTGAGTTACATTCTTATATTGAAATGTTGACCCATCATTGATTTGAGTGTTGGAATTTGGTCCTTGGCTTTGGACAACCAAAGCAAGCTCATGATATTAGAACTATGTAAGAATGTATGGTTTCTAGTTTTGAACTTGCCTATATATTAGATCTTGGAATGGAGGTATCCTAGAAGTTGTTTTTTGCAGGGGGTTATGCTACTAGATTTTCTCTAGACAAAGGTTGAAGGTTGTGATTGAAGGGGCCACTACTTTGAATTGTATTTTAATTTTGAGGTTGAAGATAATACATTGAGTGCTCCTTTGATGTTGAGCTTTTTCCTAGGGGTATACCTTGTGTTGTGTGATCCTTTTTGTGTGTTGCATGTTGTTGCAGAGTCTTTAATGTTACATTCATGTTGTTGCAGGAATCTTGCATGTTGGTATTTTTGTTGAAGTTGTTAGATCTGCTCCTATTTAGCATTTCTTCTCTTTGGGTTAAGTAGGAAGTTACCTTGTGTTGTGTGATCCTTTTTGTGTGTTGCATGTTGTTTTTTTTTAATCTGTAATAGCGATATTTTATTAATATTATAGGAAAAAAAGTTTTACAACAGTTTGCCAGCCAAAATTTGAGCCGGTAGTCAATTCAAACCCTAGCCCCACCCTGCACCTACCGCCCATGCACCACCAAAAAAACCATCGTTCCCTATCACCAAAAGCTAAGAGATGTTTCACCAACATACAGGCCGTCAACTACCCATAGATTGCCCTCCCCCACTCGAGTTACATACTGTTGATGTATATAGCTGCGGGAGTATCCTTTGGAAGCCGACTTCACCCAAATAAGCAATTAGCCTTCGGCTTTGCTTATTTGCATCAGCCGATTCTAATAAAGGAGCGATTATTTTTCTATTTATTTATTTGTATGGGCCGACACATTCTATGGTAGTGCTTCATGTTTTATATAATTGTGGCCGACTTGGTGAAAGCCCGCCAGCTTATATTGATTTGCCTTGTTTCAATATAGCCGACCCTTGGTGAAGGGTTACCTACGGACGGGTATAAATATAGTTCGGCTCTCCTCTCTTTGGCATCGCTTAACACACACAACAGTTCGAATATCCACATCAGATTGAATATTGCCTACAACAATCCGTGTATCTTCTACAACAACTCGTGGATCAACTAGAGAAGACCGATTCATATACAAAGTAAAGTGTGAATTGTTTCATCTAAGCTTCAAGGAGTGAAGCAATTTTGTAAAGACATTTACCTATTTTGATAAATATAATAAGAGACATTTGTTGCTGGGTTTTTTCTCCCTCATGTCGGAGGGGTTTCCCAGGGTATATGCTGTGCAAATTTGATTGAATTATCTTATCTCTGCATTCTATTAATCTGATCATAAAATAACATGGTATCAGAGCGGGTTTAAAGAAAAGATCCTATCAGATTTGTTGAAGCAGTCAAGACAACTCCTCATCTAGGTCAGAGCTTCTTTGGTGTCAGTTTCTTTCATTGCATCTTGGAGACCTGTGGCTATTCTTTTGCAAATGAAGACCGCTCTGTATCGATTCAAATAAAGCATACTTTCAAGTTGTCGGGCATGAGTCCTGGTGTGAAGAATGGTAGATAAGCAATCGTGGCTTCTCTTGGTGTTTGCCGTAAGTCGACAGGGAGCGGATGGTTGAACGGGTATGATTGTTGTATAAACAAAGGCGTTTCTTCAGGTTTTTGCCGCGTATGTGCTTGATGTGAGGAAGGGGACAGCAATATTGTTCATCTCGCTGGTCAATGTCACTGAGTTAAAGGCCACTGCAGGAGAATTATTGGAACTTTATGGGGTCATGAGTTGTGCTTTGACTGTGCGATTCACTTAGGTACGATGATTGAAATAGCGTGGAGTTTTTCCTGTTGAACTGTGCATGGTATTTTTCCTTCACCAAATCAAATAGACAGAGTCTAAGGTGCCGGAACAGATGATAGCACATATTTGGAATGAAGCTACATTCCTTTGTATTATCGTTAGAAATATGTCTTGTAACAGATGATAGTTTCTTCATTGTATGAAGATCGGTTAGCATTTATACAATTGTATGGCTCTTGTGGAAGTTGTGTATGAAAGGAGAGCAGATGAACTACGAGTAGCATTACTGTGGGTATCTATTTCAGACATTATTGAACATCCCTGAGTACTGATAATACCATTTTGAAGATGCCTATTGTAAATCAATGGGGTTTGAGAGTGATTATGCATATTAGTACAACATCAACTGCCGGTGGAGTTAGCATATTATTTTGAAATCTATCTTATTCAAAATCCATTGAAAATCTTGCTTTGGTCGGTACTATCCCTATTTGGAAGGCATTTCCTTTTTTGGCTCCTGTATCTTCACGAGTTCATTATTGGTCAAGGTGTTTATTGTATGGAGTAGAATTTCCTTGAGGCAGCTCACGACTTCAATCATTGGCCATATTGAGGCCATTAATTAAAGCCAAACATGGCGGAAGGAGAACTAATTCCAACAATTGGTTCTCTGGTAGTTGTTGGCAGCGATTGAAAGTTATATATTGCATATTGATATCCATCATTGAGAATGGTATAAGGATGAATCCTAAATCGGTTTCTTTGCCCTCAAGATCTAGCAATATTCCATACTTGGTTGCAACATTATGGAGATGTGTAGACTTATTTTTAAGGGCACAGATCAAGTTTGTGCTGTTCATTCAAAAATCCATATCATCGATCTTCTTCGAATGGTGCCTGTACATGCTATGAGAGTACTGGTCGAGCCCTCAATGGTCCCCATGGAGAAGGTGACTTCATCTACAAGAAATGGATTAAGCTCCGTGAATGCTGAGCTGCTTTCAAATCTTGAGACAGTAAAGTTGGTAGAACTTGGAAAGTTTATAGAGAGCATTCATAGGGATATTGCCAATATGCTTGCAACCTTTTCCGTTCTATGCCTCCAACGTACCATGAAAGCACGGGATCTGAGAAATTAGTTAGAAAATAAGAGGATGCTTGCATGGAGCCTGCATGGAGCTTGCATGGACACTTTTGCAGTTATTGTATGAGGTCTTCCCACAGTATATAATTTCTACTGAATCGGATCCCAGAATAGCAAAGAGGTATTTTTGTAATGAGACTACTTGACTTGTTTGATTCTGAAGATCCTTGTGAGAGAGAGTATTTAAAGACTATATTGCATTGCATTTATGGGAAATATATGATGCACAGGCCTTTCATATGAAAGGCAATCAACAATATATTCTATCATGAATCAGGGAGACACAATGGTATTGGAGAGTTACTAGAAATTATGGGAAGCATAATAAATGGTTTTGCATTGCCTCTCAAAGAAGAATACAGTTATCATTCTGTATCTTCTGCTATCAGTTGAGACTACGAAGTCATACTTCCCTGCAACGACCTCGATCTGCAGGTCAAGGGACATTGCACGCCTAGAGATTTTCCTTTCTAGTCAAGTTGGAAAAAGCAGTGCATCGATAAATTTGAATGGTCAAAGACCATATTCAATTTTATCCAGCCATCACTTCAAATCTCAGTGTTGATGTATTCTGGGTCACTGTTAATATTGGGACATGGGCCTGTGATCATCCCATGAACCTGTAGAAGGAAGGTTTTGAACTGATCTGTGTGCAAGAGCAGCAAGTTCAATAAAGAGATAAGTATCTCATGTTCATGATTTATTTTTTATTTTTTATGTAGTTATTAATAATTCATGCAATGGTGAATCATGTATGCTTCCAGCATTAATTTGTTTATTTCTCTTCGAGTAGCTTGATTCCTTGAACTATTATTAATCTCTCTTTGAAATGCTTTCAGAACGGATCAAGAAGCAAAAGGATGATAAGAGATTGCATAAGGAATTCAAGAGAGGAAGAGCTTGCTATATTCTGTGAGGAAGTCATGCAGGCTGGAAAATGTATGGAGTTACAGCTTACAACCATTAAGACTGAGTTGAGACATCTTGAAGAGGAAGAGCCTATTTGTTTCTTCAAAGAGGTGGAATTAACATTCAGAGGGAGTTTGACAAACCATCTGAGGTAACCTTGGACAAGGACGTCAGAAGGTTGATGCAAGATCTTGAAGCTTCAGAGGGAGTCACATCATCATGAGGATTTGTTAATGCATTCTTCTCCGTGAGAGAGAAGTTTGAGGTGCAAGCCCTTGTTAATGCATTCTTCTTTGTGAGAGAGAAGTTTGAGGTGCAAGCCCTTGTTAATGCATTCTTCTCTGTTAGAGAGAAGTTTGAGGTGCAAGCCCTTGCTAATGCATCTTTCTCTGTGATAGAGAAATTTGAGGTGAAAGCCCTTGTTCCACCCTCTGGGAGTAGCCATGGTAGATGTCATGTTGAGAGACTCCATGACAACATCACTTGTGTTTGTTCACCCTCTGGGAGTAGCCATGGTGACCGTCATGATGAAATGACGACATCACGTTGAGTAACTTCGTGATGGGCACTTGTGTACATATTCATTTCCATACATGAGAGTAGCCATGATGGATGTCATCACGTTGAGTGCCTCCGTGATGAACTCTGTTCCACCTTCTGGGAGTAGCCATGATGGATGTCATTCCATGACAAAGATATCAGGAAGGATTCCTCCCTAGCTAAGAGGCAGTGTTGATGTATATAGCTGCGGGAGTATCCTTTGGAAGCCAAAATAAGCAATTAGCCTTCGGCTTTGCTTATTTGCATCAGCCGATTCTAATAAAGGAGCGATTATTTTTCTATTTATTTATTTGTGTGGGCCGACACATTCTGTGGTAGTGCTTCATGTTTTATATAGTTGTGGCCGACTTGGTGAAAGTCTGCCACCTTATATTGAGTCGCCTTTTCAATATAGCCGACCCTTGGTGAAGGGTTACCTACGAACGGGTATAAATATAGTTCGGCTCCTCTCTTTTGCATCGCTTAACACACACAACAGTTCGAATATCCACATCAGATTGAAGGGTTACCTACGAACGAGTATAAATATAGTTCGGCTCCTCTCTTTGGCATCACTTAACACACACAACAGTTCGAATATCCACATCAGATTGAATATCGCCTATAGCAGTCCGTGTATCTTCTACAGCAGCTTGTGGATCAACTAGAGAAGATTGATTCTTATACAAAGCAAAGTGTGAATCGTTTCATCTAAAGCTTCAAGGAGTGAAGCGATTTTGTAAAGACATTTTGCTATTTTGATAAATATAATAAGAGACATTTTTTGCTTTGTTTTTTCTCCCTCATGTCGGAGGGTTGTCCCAGGGTATATGCTGTGCAAATTTGATTGAATTGTATACTCTCTGCATTCTATTAATCTGATCATAAAATAACACATACATCACATCATTTACAAAAAGTTTTACATAGTCAAAAAAGTAGCCCTTACCCTAAAATAATATCAAGCACTACAAAAAACTTCACCCATATACAATTCACCATAGCTAGTGTGCCCTTGAAGACAAAGATGTATTGCAAAAAAAAACAGTGTCAAAAGGTCGAGAATTCACCACCATTTTCAGAATTTCCGCGCCTTGTTGCCCGCCCTAGTCGTACCACCAGCCTGGTCCCTCCGCACTTGCTGTGAACGCCGACGATCCCTAGTGCTGGGCTCACCACCTACGAATGCCAATGCACCTCCCTTCTGTGCCTCCTTGTTTCTGATGAATGTCTTAATTGTGTCCCACTCGATTAGGGCCTTCGCTCTCCGCTCTTCCCTGTCACAATCCGGTGGCCAATGCATGAACGGAATGAGCTCATAAATTTCCTATGCCCGCGGGTCCTCCATACCTTCCCTCATGTCAAAACCTGCCCTTGGCACTGCCCATTCCAAAATGGAGTCTAGCCCGACAAGCCATTCCTTCTCCAGGATAGAGTTCATTACCCACTTAATTGTTTTTGTGGGTTCACCCAGGTCCAAACTGCAGGCAATCACCATGCAAATGCTGTCCATGTTGGACTTGTATTTGTGCTTGAATTGCAGGATAGTGTCGCCAACTAGAATTTCAATCGCCTTATAAACTCTGCCTCTCCAAATACAAAGAGGCGCTTCAACCTCCTAGCAGAGATTTGGCCATGGAAAGCAACTTGCTGTTGAGAGTTGATAAGCGTGAAATTCGCCTCCATCTTGCTCCCCACCACAAAGAAAACTGTCACACACCTTTGCAAATGCTGCCACCAACACACACACTGGCATTCTTATAATGCCACCTCGCCCAACCCCCTTCCCATCAATCCTACTCCCCTACCTTGTCATAAATATTCACATGCCTCAAGGGACACCACCTCTAATCATCCTGCCAAGTGATCGACCGAAAATCCTCAAAACATACTTCTCCCACCACTTCAAATGATGCCGCCCATTTTGGAAGGACGTCAGCCTCTTGATTGCCCGAACGCCTTACGTGGCTCACCTCATAATTTTGTAAGGAGTCCAACTCAACCTTAATAGCAACAATATATTTTTTTAAGTGCCAAGCCTGGATATCACCAACAATGATTGCATTAATGATTACCAAAGAATCCCCTTCCAAATGAAGGGTGTTTAACCCTAGTTTTTTCCCCATCTTGATCCCGAAAAGGGCCGCTTCTGCCTCCGCCACATTATTCATTCTATTCTCAATTCTTTTTCCTCCTATTGCCACTATGTTCCCCTCCTAGGGCCGAAGGTCCTTGATTCCCTTTGGAAGCCCCATTGAAATTGATTTTATGCCATCCCTCCCTTGGTTTTTCCCAGCTTACCTCCTTCTGGACTTCTCTTCCCAGATGCACCCGGGACTGCTCCTTAACAGGCCGTGTGTTGCATGTTGTTGCATAGTCTTTAATGTTACATTCATGTTGTAATAGGAATCTTGCATGTTGGTTATTTTTGTTGAAATTGTTAGATCTGCTCCTATTTAGCTTTTCTCCTCTCTTTGGGTTAAGTAGGGAGTCTCATAGTTTTACCTAGCGTCCTTTCATGAATGTCAGTGTTTATTTTTTGTTGGCTATCCAAGACATCTTCTAACTACGTCTTGTACTTAGATCCTACAAGTTTTTGAAGTCCTAAAGAATGTTCTTCCACTTTTATGGTTCACTTTAATATACTTTTGCATATCATATTATCAATAATATTGAGTTAATTCATATTAGAGTAGCTACAAATGGTAGGTCTCTCCTTGCCAATATTTTAATAGTTGAACGCTCCTTTCCATTTTGAAAGCTGTTTTATATTCCCATTCAAAATCAACATTTATTGTATTTCAAGTGATTGCTAGGGTTTGTACTTTATTGGTATCCATAAATCATGAAAATCACAAAGAGAGAACTAGGATGCACACCTTCATCCTAACTAAGTCATCTTAAGGGATAACTAAATTAATAAATGAAACTATTAAAGTTAAGCATGCCGCAAGTGCTTATCCTTATCATACTTGGGAATATAGAATGTTTGGATCACAAGAGTCTTAAAAATGAAAGCATACACACAGTAACAGCAACATTATATTGACTTGGTGGTCAGCACCTCCTTCGGGGTTCGCGAAATGGCTTAACCGCCTCTTGTGGATCTGGGTAAGTCTGGTGTTTGTAGCGGGCGTTGATAGCTCGAGCTTTTGGCGCAACGACAAACATACCAACAATTGGTATCAGAGCCTTGGGTCACGGGCTCGAATCCCGGGAGGTCTCCTTCATTCCGTCAGTGTGGATCCCTCAGTCGGTGCTGAGGGGGAGATTGTTGACTTGGTGGTCAGCACCTCCTTCAGGGTTCGCGACATGGCTTAACTGCCTCCCGTGGATCAGGGTAAGTCTGGCGTTTGTAGCGGGCATTGATAGCTCGAGCTTTTGGCGCAACGGAAAACATACCAACACATTAATCAGAAAGAAAAACTTAGATACTTGTCAGTCCTGAGCTCCAGCTCTCCTTATCTCCTGAAGTCCTGCTGGTCCTCTGCTCAGATCTGTTTCCACTAACACTACATGTTTGTTCCTTTCTTCCGCTTCTAGCTTCTGCACTGAGTGCGAGAGGCTCACTGGTTCAGCTTGATTGCCACCTATGCTTTCTAGAATTCTGCTTCAGCCTTGGTAGTGTGGCCCCATTTCTGTTTGAGTTGCAGAAGTCTGATGCAGTCACAGCCTCCAAAGGAGGAAGGACTGGCAAGGCAGGTCAATGGCTGCTGCTAACAATGCTCAGAATAAATCGATCACAAACACTTCTCACATTTCTCATGTTTTGTGGTATCTCCTTACTGCCTTCTTTTACTCTGATATATTCTCTCTAGATAATCCATTCTTGCATTCAGTGCCTCTTGATCAAACAACAGTGCATCTATTGATTTAATAGAGCTTGTCATTTTCAGCTATGCCAACGAGTACATATGCAAGAAGATTGCTCAGAGCTCTCTGCCTTTCACTTTCTTTGGTAGCTTCCAATGCGAATTGGCTTGAAGTGAGTCAATGAGCTGCCCTGCTGAACCATTAGACATGAGTGCAAACTTCACTAATGTGATGGCTTTGGCATCTGCTTCTGTGAATGCAGCCTCTAAGAGGTGGTCAGAAACATATAGGTTTCCAGATTCAGCTATGAACTTATCACTCCAGCGAAATGCCATAGTTTTCGTGCACCACCTCCAACCTAGCATCAAAACCTAGAGAATTAAGAATACAATTCTACTTGCTAAGATGCAAATAGATAGATAAACATATGATCTCGCTTGTGATGAATCTCTTGTGCTATTTTAAATTGCACGAGACCGTGAAATAAATTGTGATGTGAAACTCTCAAACTAAGCTATTTTACTGGTTTTGGTGTAGGTTAAGCTGATTTTTTGGACTGCAAGTTTGTACAGCCTGGTTAGAATTGTTTAAAATAATTAAAAATAAATTATATAAAAAATATGAACTTCATATCTGAATTAACAAAGTCGACCATAATATGCCTAAAATAAACAAACTAGTCATCAAATGCTATCAAATCATTTATGATAATTTATTATTTAATATTTATTCTTTAATTTTTAAGTTGCCGTTGTTAAACAGTGGGTGCGTAGATGGAAATGCTCCAAGTACAGCCTGGAAGCATTGCAGCATCCCATAAATGATTTAAGTATGCCCTGAGTTTGTAATTGATGAATCTGAGGCATGCTTGAGGAGGGCACTGTACCAGGGGCAAATCATATGACACATTCCAAAGCAGTACCGGTACTGATATGAGGGCCTAAATAGAAGAATGTACTTATATTTGGCTTTCAAACACATATCTCCAAAAACTCTAAAAACAAACACCAAAACTTGAGGCCAGTGAGTGCCAACTAAGGTTAATGGGATGGATTTATAATCAGACCATGGCATGAATGGACCAATGCTGTAATGAAATAACTTACACAAATGAGGAAGATAATATGAAATATGTTGCAAATATTTTATAATATCGGAAACTTACACTTCGAGGACACAAACCTCCAAATATCTCTAATGAAAACACACTTCACAATATGATGATAAAAGAAGACTCACTACCTCCTATATATACCCTACTTATGCCTAGGATATCATTTAGTCCAACCTAAATATGACTATATAGGCCCAAGGCTGACCTAACTAACTAAGATAATGTAACCTTATAAGGAGTTAAGGTAGCCACAAGATGACTACTCATAACCATATGTATACTCGAGGATTAAGGGCGTAGCATGCCCCCCTCTTTAGAGAAGCATTGTCCTCAATGCTCACCAAGTGTGGATTCTTCTGAATGAATTCTTCATCTTCCCATGTGGCATCTTCAACTGGTAGATTCTTCCTTTGAATGAAATATTCGTTGAGTGTTCTAGTCCTCAGATTCTTTGTACGTGTTTGAAGAATGAACTTTGGTTCCAATATGATTCTTCCTTCTTCATCTAGCTCTGGTAATATTTGTTTGTGTAGGGATGTTATTCCCTATTACTCTCTTCAAACAAAAACCATGAAAAACTGGATGTATCTTGGTTGTTGGAGGTAACTCCAATTTGTAGGTAACACTACCTATCTTTTGTATGATTTGGTATGGGCCATAATATTTTGGTGATAACTTATTATTCTTTTCCTGTTGTTTCAATGATATTTGCTTCTTCATTTGATTTTGTGCCATGGCCAAATTCTCCTCAAGTCTTGGAAGTACTTGTTGTTGATGAATCATGTGGTACTCCACAACTTGAGCTCTTGGTGACACCCTCAATGATGATGTGATGGAAGGAGGATGTTATCCATGCAGTGCCATAAAAGGAGACATTTTTGATGAACTATGGAAGGAAGTCTTATACTACCATTCTGTTAGTGGTAGCCAATCTACCCATCGTGATTGCTTACCAGAAGTGAAACAACATAGATATCCTTCCAAACACTTATTAACAACCTTAGTTTGCCCATCAAATTGAGGATGGTATGAAGAACTACGAGCCAATTGAGTTCCCAAGCATGAGAATAAATCTCTTCAAAAGTTACTTGTAAATATAGGATCATGGTCACTACCAATAACCTTAGGCGTACCATGGGCTGTGGGCCAAGCTTGATTGGCGAGAGCTTCTTGTGGTAAAGCATGAGGTGCAGTCTCCCCCCAAC
This sequence comes from Cryptomeria japonica, assembly GCF_030272615.1. Taxonomy (NCBI): domain Eukaryota; kingdom Viridiplantae; phylum Streptophyta; class Pinopsida; order Cupressales; family Cupressaceae; genus Cryptomeria; species Cryptomeria japonica. Next base: position 791,123,975 of record NC_081411.1, read on the forward strand.
TCACGTGGTACTAGAGGACGTGTTGCGCCAACATCACCGGTCACGTTAAAAAGTTTACCTGGTGCACTGTAATTTATTAGGGGGGGGGGGGCTACTTGATTCCTGTAGCCTAAAAAGTTAAGCCTTAGGTGTATCATGTATCTTTTGTATATACTCCAAAAATGCTTTTGCCATTGTACTTGCTGTAAAAGGATGTGATAATGTAATAAAATGGGCATATTTAGTTAAGTGGTCCACCACTACCATGATGACATTCTTACCTTGATATCTTGGGAGACTTGTGATAAAATTCCTGGAGACCTCTTTCCAACGCTAGCCAGGAATAACTAAGCACTGCATGAGACCCGGTGTCTTAACTACCTACCCTTTATTTCTTTGGCAAACCAAACATTCAGCCACAAAGTTTTAAATATCCCCTTTTAGTCATTCATAAATATTAAATTAACTATTTTCCCTAAGCTTGTCTGATTAACCCACAGAAGAATAAAATGGGTTAATATTGACCAAAATCCAATTCATCAAAAGGGGACATGACAAGTCTTCCCTCCCAAAATTGCTTGTCCTCAAGCAGTTTAAACATTACCTCAAGGGTTCTAATACCAAAGTGATCTATCATGATAAACTTTATGTCAAACCTTGATCTTGTTCTTATGTGGTGCAACATCTTTTGCCAAGGAACACCTTGCCAACTTGAAGACTCGGATTCTTTTGTACCAATGCCATGAATCAAGCTACAATAACCATGAATTCTGAGCTCTTGGACGTGTAAATATTTGATGCATTCTTTCTCACACTGCAACTGGTCTACATCCTCCCACAAAGAAATACCAAGTGCAGTTTTGTCCATCTTCCTTCTTAACCTTCTGAAGACTCTCTGAACAGTGAACTTGAGTTGAGTGATATAGATGTAGCAATCACCAAGGTGTAACCAACTTACTAATGCTATCGATTGATATGTTATAAATCTCCATTCATTTTTCATCAATATCCTTCCTTTTACAACCTTCTGTCCCAATTGTATACATGCACTAGCACTTGACAATTTGTGCCATAAACACTTGAAACTTATTATTGTGCCACGAATCTGCTTTTTACACTCAATGAAACTGCTATAACCATCAATGCATCCTTCACAACAGCAATTACACAATTTGAAAATAATTACCCTTTTTTCCTTGGAGTTGTGGGGATACTTACTGTAGCTAACAACATTGTTTGTTCCAAACATTACCTGAGCTTTAAGGATGGTGCATGCAACTTCAATATTGGATATATAGCAGCAATAGTGTAGCTGAGAGATATAAATTAACATTATATAACATTAACACATACTCCTCCCACCTCTAAATATTGACCTTGCAAATTGTCCCGGATCTCTAGCTAGTGATGCACTGTCATTGGGAAAATTGTTAAAAAGACTCCTGAAGTTCATGATATTATTAAAAGTAAGATTTTTGCAACATGATGGACTATGATAATATTCATGGCATCCTCTACAACAACCTTCACATATTCTAGAATCAAGTCTTTCATTCATCTCTATACTGCTGAAATACATATTGCAAAAATACTCATCAATTAATCCATCCTTCACCGTAACTTGTAAAAGGTTAATTTCAGTTGCATGGATTGATTTTAAATAGTAGATGCACAATGGAGAAGCAGCAACAAATAATCTACAAGAGCACCAAATCCCACATGCTAAATTTGCAAGCATGATCCCATGAAATGAAAGGATTACCTCTTCAACCTTTCTCAAAGCTTCAAGTGTGGCATTCCCATACTTTCTTATGACGCATCATTTTTATAAAGGATATGAAATTAGTCTATCATGTACCTTGTTTTGCCACAAATTCATTTTTATGGAATGCATTCCCAATTTTAATGACATCCCTTCTCCAAAAGATACATTTAAAGTCAACTAGGATCATATGAAATTGCTTACCTGAGTTTTGAATGACTTCATTACTATAGGCACATGAGAAGTGACATTCTTTGAATCTTGGCATTTGATTCATAGGCTGCAACCATTGAACCATATGATTCTTTACTTCATTTTCCTTTTGCCTTTGTTTATTCAATATGAAATTCCTTGTATAAGTTGCTAATCTGGCAAGCTGAGATTCATCATTACCAACTAGTGTAGACCCCTTGTTATGTGCATGCTCTTTAACGCAATCATCTTGGAGTTCTTGCTCATGATCACATAGGGAAGCAAGTGTTAAGGATAAATATTCATTGCAGCCCATAGAAAATTCTAGAACATACTGTAATCTTCTACCATTAATAGAAAATCCATTTTCTGCAATTGTCAACCTCATGTTCTCAATTTGAATGAAGCCATACCTTCGCATTAACGAAGCTCAATCACCTCCTATTGAAATATCAGATCCTTCCACAAATGGATGTAAGAATTCTGAAATGAAAATAAGATATGATTGGGTTACCTTCATTAGCTCATAAGTTACTTCTTGCATTACATTCTCTTTCATGATTGAAGTACTCTTGATATGATCCAAGTATGATAACTTTGCAATCTTCTTCATGCTAGGAATAATGAAGCCATCTTTTGAATTTGTATCCTTCATGTAAACTCCTCCATATATCCAAGGGTAGAAAACTTGCATGAAGCTTGATTCTAAAAGCACCATGCCAGGCTGAATTGAAGGTTTCCACATATAAAAAATAAGCCTATGTTGCTTATTGGAAGAAATAATGTTTTGCATGCTCTCCTTTATTGCACCACTTTCTGCCAAAAGAGCTTGTACTTCATCTATTAACTCTTCTCTAAGAACATGGAGTATATCATGTTAAGTTCTTTCAAAATTCTGTGATCAAAATAGAAGAGATGGAGATATGATCTGAAAGTTGTATTTTATCTGCTATAGCGTGTTTTAAAGATGCACTACACTTATCAATTTCGGTGTTTGCATCCTCCTCAATGTAAGCATGCTATATAAGTGGATGAGGGGTTATGTAGTGAAGAGATATGTCTTCCCATGTGGGAAAGACACATCTCTTCCCTACGTACCTCTCACCACAGTTATTAAACTAGTCATCGTTTACTTACCTGATCGGAAGGAGTGCGACTTGTTTGAGAATCGCTTTACCACCCAATACCATGAACGGTGTAACTGTTGGTCAAACGCGATAAGTTAACTTTGGTTTTATTTATCATTAGTTAACGTTAACATATTAGTATATTTAATCAAATTAATATATATATATCGGAAGCATGAAATAGTACGATCGACGTTACAAAATTAACACTCCCTCTTAACTAGGGAGGACACATTTCATGTTAGAGAAAACATCACAATTCATCCATTGATTGTGAAGAGAGGAGATATCACACCATAGTGATATCCAGAGATATGGTTCAACAATGAATATCAAGTCTCATGATACTCACCATAACTCATAGTTATCAAGTAAGGTATGTTCACTGGCATCAAGTCACATGATGCCTACCATACTGATAATGATTTCATGGCATGTCCACGAATATTATATTCATAATATTCACCATGAAGATCTCTATCATAATTATGGTTTATTTAATGATATCAACCAACAGATATCTACCATAATGTCTCAGAGATATATATACTATCATGACATGTCCACAGATATCAAGTCACATGATATCCATCAAGATAGTTAAATTGATAATTGTAAAATCGTCACCTTACAATATCAATTTGAAACAAGTGTTCATTATTGAAAAGTCGTCACCCTTCAATAATGTTCACAGAAGGCCCATGCAGTCATGTAGTCTCACACATGACAAATAAAAGAGTTTACACACTAAACATCTTTAAATATATTAGTATATCAGAATAAATGAGACTCTATCTCAAAATTAAATAACATTTTCAACTATACCAAGTTTATCTCTAAAGTGTTCAATCTTGATCTTGGAGAGAGGCTTGGTAAGAATGTCTGCAATTTGATCACCTGTACTAATATAATTCAGTCGGATCACATTCCTTTCCACCATATCTCGAACATAGTGATAAGGAATCTCAATGTGTTTAGACCTGTCATGAAATACTGGATTCATTGAAAGCTTGATGCAACTCTGATTGTCACAGTAGATGACAGTAGGATTTAAGGGCTGACCAAACAGTCCTACAAGCAATTTCCGGAGCCATACAACTTCTCTTGCTCCCATGGAGGCTGCAATGTATTCAGCTTTTGTAGAACTCTGAGCAACTGAAGACTGTTTTCTACATATCCATGAGATCATTCCTGATCCTAAACTGAAGCAACATCCTGATGTGCTTTTCCTGTCAACTATGCTTCCAGCCCAATCAGAATCAGTGAATCCATGTAGGTCAAGTTCTACATGTTTATATTTCAAACCAAAACCAATAGTTCCTTGAAGATATCTCAGAATATGCTTTGCAGCAACAAGATGTATTTCCCTGGGTTCACACATGAATTGACTTAGTGCATTTACAGCGTAACATATATTAGGTCTTGTGTTTACCAAATACATCAAAGATCCAATAATCTGTCTGTAGAGTGTAGGATCTGCAAACTCAAATTCTGCAGCTGTTTCCTTTAGCTTGTGCAAATTTGTCTCCATAGGTGTGGTCATGGATCTACAATCCAACATTCTAAATCTCTTGAGTATATCAATGGTGTATTTTCCTTGATTAAGGATTATACCATCTGCCTGCTGCCAAACTTCCAATCCAAGGAAGTAGTGAAGAATTCCTAAATCTTTCATATCAAAGTCAGAGGCTAATTCTTTCTTACATCGAGAAATACAATTATCCTCTCCTGTGATTAGTAGATCATCAACATAAAGAATAAGAATTAATAATTCACCATTGATTACCTTGTAGTAGAGATTTGGATCTGCTTCATTCTTGAAAAAACCCTAATTCCAAGAGATAGTGATCAATTCTTTCATACCATGCTCTGGGGGCCTGTTTCAGTCCATAAAGAGATTTCTTTAATCTGCAGACATGTGATTCAGCCTTATGAATCACAAAACCTTCAGGTTGCTCCAAATAAACTTCTTCTTCAATCTTACCATTCAGAAAAGCAGTCTTGACATCCATTTGATGGACTTTCCATCCTTTAGATGCCGCAATAGCCAAAACTGCTCGGACATAAGTGTATTTGGCAATAGGAGCAAATGTCTCTTCATAGTCAATACCTTCTTTTTGTGAGAAACCTCTGGCAACAAACCTTGCTTTGTGCTTCTCATTGCTGCCATTTGCTGCATGTTTGATTTTGAAGAGCCATTTAGAAGATACCACCGATTTGCTTTTAGGCCTAGGCACAATATCCCAGACATCCTTTTTTCAGAATTGACTGATACTCTTCTGACATAGCATCTTTCCAAACTTGATGCTTGAGCTCACCTCCAACACAGGAAGGTTCTGCATCAATGATCTCACTCATCAAGGCAATATAACTGGAAAATAGGTTAGGTCTCTTACTTTCTCTGAAGGTCCCCTTTGGAGCAGCATAATTTTCAGCTTCTTGAAGCATCTTTTTAGCCCAAAGTGGTCTCTTCCTAGTTTCGGGATAATTTTCTTCTAAAGGTAAGCCTTGAACTTCATGCTTAGCATCTTCATGGGTCTCCCTCTGAATCTCAGGGGTGGAATCCTCGTCCAAGCTTGTAGGAGGATCTTGGTGTTCTAATTCATTAGAGCTTTTGGACCTCCTGAATGCTATGTCTTCCTCAAAGATGACATCTCTGTTTAGTTCAATTTGTCTTTGACCAGGTATGTATATTCTGTAGGCTTTAGAGGTTTCACTATACCCAACAAATACTCCTTTCTTTCCAGAAGGTTCTAACTTTGACCTCTTTTCTTTGGGGACATGAATATAGACTGGACACCCAAAGATCCAGAAATGACTTATGTCAGGTTTGTTGCCAGTAAAGGCTTCTTCAGGGGTTTTATTGTCAAGAAGAGAATGAGGACATCTATTTTAAATGTACACAGCTGTCCTAGATGCTTCAACCCAAAATGAGGTTTCTATATTTTGGTCAAACAACATAGCCCTAGCAGCTTCTACTATAGTCCTATTCTTTCTTTCAGCTACCCCATTTTGTTGTGGGTTATAAGGTACAGTTAACTTCCTCTTAATCCCAACATTTATACAATAATCTTTAAACATATTAAAAGTGTATTCCCCCTCATTGTCTGTTTTTAAGGTTATGATTTTCTTACCTGTCATATTTTCTGCAAGAGCTTTGAATTCCTTAAATTTAGAAAGGATTTATTCAGACTGTTTGTACCTCAGAAAATATATCCAGGTCTTCCTAGAATAATCATCTACAAATATTACAATATAAAAATACCCCTAATGACGGTACAGACATGGGTCCACATAAATCAGAATGAACTAATTCTAATACATTTTTGGATTTACTGTTGCTAGAATTAAAAGACCCTTTAGTATTCTTTCCCAAGGCACACCCTTTGCAGTCTCCTTTAGATTTTTGACTTAGCTTGGGTAAGCCGATCACCATCTTCTCTATCTTAGGTAGGGCATGGAAATGAAGGTGCCCTAATATTTTGTGCCAAAGTTCATTCGAATCTGGAGTCTCATGAATCAAGGCCAGAGGTGGAGTGGTGCAAAGTCTGTAGAGGCTCCCTTGTCTTACTCCAATGGTGTGGGCTTTATTGATGGTGGAGTTCTTTGGCCAAGCAAGTACCTTTCCTTCCATAAAGGTTAATCTGTAACCCTTATGAAACTGAGACAAGGTTTCTCTTTATACCAGGTACAAATAGAACTCCAGTCAGCTGTAGGGATATGCCTGACTTTAGGTTGATATTGTAGGTTCCTATTCCCATAACTGGATAATTTGAGTCATCACCAATTGTCACTTCTTCATTTAAACTTTCCACAAGTGTACCTAGGTGCTCACGAAATCCAGTGATGTGTCGAGATGCTTCGCTGTCAATCACCCATGTGTTGAAACTGGAGGTGACTTGACTAGAGAGGGCTGAGTAGAAGACTAGCTTCTCGGAATTACTCCCTTTCTTAATTTCTGCCATTGAAGCTTGTTGTTTGTTCCTGTCTGGACACTTCATTGCATAGTGCCCATATTGGTCACATCTGAAACATTGTACTTCAAAAATGTCTCTCTTCTTCTTTGAAGACCTCTTCCCATTTGAGTTGTTGTCCCTCTTTCTCTTAAAGTTCTTCTTCTTTCCTTTCTTGTGGGAATTAGAGTTTAGAGCTTGAATGTCTTCATTACCATTGTTTTGTTTTATTCCTCTCGTGACAAGCCGAGATTCCTCTTGAATGCAATCGGTTCTCAATCTATCAAACTTAGGAAATTTAGAACGAGCACTGATTCCTTGAATGAATGATTCCCATGAGGTAGGAAGTCCATTTAGGGCCATCATAGCAAGTTCTTTGTTGTCTACTAGATGTCCAATAGTGGATAGTTGATCCCTAAGCTCAGTGATCCTCAAGAAATAGGATATAACTGTTTCTCCTTTATTCATCTTTATATGGTGTAGTTGATTCTTTAGGGTGAGAACCTTGCTAGTGTTGTTGATTTCATAAATGTTAGCTAGTGCTTTGAACATCTGAAAGGCCGTCTCATATTTAGAAATGACTGGTACAATGTGGTCTCTTACTGAATCCACAATTATCTTAAGGGCCTTCTCACCGTGTCTTTGCTCCACTGAATTTTCTTTGTATCATTAGAGGGTTCAAGAATTTCACTTTTGACATGGGAGTCAATTTTATTTTCTTTCAAAACAAGCATGATCATGAATTTCCAAGATACCAAATTTGATGCTCCATCTAATCTATCTTCAAACCTAACTCTGGTTGCCATTAGGATTATGGGAATGTGATCTTAGCAAGAGCCTAGTGAAAGTTTATGAGATTGTTACAGAATTTTAATATGATCTTCCTTAACTTCGCTCTGATACCATGTTAAGTTCTTTCAAAATTCTGTGATCAAAATAGAAGAGATGGAGTTATGATCTGAAAGTTGTATTTTATCTGCTATAGCGTGTTTTAAAGATGCACTACACTTATCAATTTCGGTGTATGCATCCTCCTCAATGTAAGCATGCTATATAAGTGGATGAGGGGTTATGTAGTGAAGAGATATGTCTTCCCACGTGGGAAGACACATCTCTTCCCTACGTACCTCTCACCACAGTATATAAGCTAGTCACCGTTTACTTACCCGATCGGAAGGAGTGCGACTTGTTTGAGAATCACTTTACCACCAGATACCATGAACGGTGTAACCGTTGGTCAAACGTGATAAGTTAACTTTGGTTTTATTTATCATTAGTTAAGGTTAACATATTAGTATATTTAATCAAATTAATATATATATATATATATATATATATATATATATATATATATATATATATATATATATATATATATATATATATATATATATCGGAAGCATGAAATAGTACGACCGACGTTACAAAATTAACATATCAAGCAACATACCTTTATTATCAATTGTAGGATTGCATTTTAAGGAGTAATTCATGAATCACAAACATTGGACTCCTACAACTTCATTAGAGTTCACAAAATAACATCGCTGATTTTTTCTTTTTATTCACCTTCGCATCTCGGTAAAATTATTTTAAATTTTTATCTCTATTTTAGCTTTGCATTTGGTAACAATGATATGCTCACTAAAGTGGGGGCAAAATGTAATGTCGTAAATTACACCCCGTGCGATTCTGCACAACACAAGTGTCTTTTATTTATACTGAATGGAGACCTTGTTCAAGAGTTAAAGAATTCCACAAAGAAATCAAATCTTCTATCCTTTTTTCCATTTTTAGCAAACTCCCCAAGCTGACATAATTTTTGTATTGGCATAGGATGAGGCAACAAATCTGAAAATTGAGAATCTTTTCCAAACCTTAGGCTGCTTACTAAGAATTTATTCTCTTTTTTGACATTGATAATTGTGGAAACACCATCATGATTCTATTTTTCTACTTTGGGGCTGCAATCAACATGCTTATCTACCATTTCCATGAGAGAAATTATTGGGACGTTCTCTACACTTTCTTCCATCTGAAAGTCCATTATTGGTGCTATTTTTGAATGTACAGAGGAAAATGCTTGTCTCCTCATCTGGAGCTCCTCACATCCAAATAACAAGGCCTTTCTTTTCTTACATTTATCATGGTTTTGTTGATGCAAGCAATTATTAGACATCAATGAAACATATTTTATTATCAAAAAGTTCTTACCTTCTACCTGCATGTTGGTTATGTCTAAGATACCTGGATTCCACAACATCATCCATGAGGTATTTTGTACTCGTGAAGAATGATTTCCCTTCCACCTTGTATCTCCTATTGCTGGTTTGAACATCCTTGAATTATTTGCAACAACACTTTCATCCTCAAATTGAGACTTCTTAATAGAAAAAGATTCATTTGAATTCACCTTGACTTTGTTACCAAAATCAGCATGCTCCTCTTTTGGAAACTCTAAAAATTTAGCTTGAAAGCCTTCTTGTTCTACCTTCTTCTTTTCATTTCCTAGAATCTCAATGGTTGTTCCTTGGACACCACTAAAATTCATGGGAATAACCTTTTCAATTTTGGACACCTCATATTTGGCATGCAGTCCCAATTTTGAATTAACTTCATCAAAGGAAACACATTCTTCTTGTGAAATCTCATCTATTGAAATATCTTTTTCAATTAAAAATTTATTACATCCAACCTCTAGCTTTGATTCTTCATTTTTTTGTAGAGACATTTCCTTTACTTCATGATCTTGGATCTCCTCCTCCTTTTGATTCTCCTCATGTATTTCTTTATCCTCTCTTAGCTGCTCTTCTTCCTCTCTAGCCTTCACAAATTACCTGTCAAAAGATATTACCCTTTTGAAAGCTGCAGGCTTACCTTGGTATTCTTCAAAGATTCTAATAATCTCTTCATCTCGAGGCATAGTCCTTCCCATACATTCTAGATTTGAAATGTTGGAAATTCTTTAATAATCAGGTATTTTCTACAGACTAATCAGAAAATTTTCTTGCATTGTCATTATGCCTCATTCTCTTAAACATCGATTCAAAGAAACCCACGATTCACATCAATCATTCAATACCCAGCAGGCTCACTAGATTACGCTCTAATACCACTATAATTTCCTCAATCCAAAATTGAAGATTACTCTAAGATCTAGGATTTAGATACACAAATGCTATACCAAATTTTACCGAAAACACCAAAACTAGCTAGCTAGTCTGGCACAGAAGAGGCCAATTTAAATGAGACCTTAGAGAATGTATTGAAACTAATATTTCTGATATGAGCATCATATAATCAGGTCTGAAACTAATTTATTACAACAACAACATAAATATTTTCAAACTCTAATTTTTAAGCAAAACCCAAATAACTATTACAAGCAAATGCCATAATGTCATTGTAATTACCACAAACTGATTTTGTTTGATTTCCAAATGAAAAATACATAGCATATTGTAATGTCCCCTTTTGGGATATCCTATATTTTTCCCTAGAATTCCCAAGAAGCTATGAAGTATATCTAGGAAATGCAAATTGCCAATCTTTAAATCTTGATTTAGATCCCAGCACTTGAAAATATATAAGCCTGCTGACTATTCTTATTAATTGTGAAACTGATTGTTTCTTCCTTGATCGTGTTTGATGTATGAGTACTTCTGCTCTTCTTCAATTGCCTAATTCCTTTTACACTTTCATACTATATTAAGAGACACATCCATTTGAAAAGAGACTCCCATTTTAAGGGTCATATCTCCCCATTGCTTGCCTTATCATTCAAGTCAGATTTGCACTTCTGATTATAGATTAAATGCTGCTTCCTTTTATTCTCTTCCTCTTTTCTCCCCGTATCTAATTGAATTTGTCTTCCCTCTTATATCTTCAAGTGGGGAGGAGTCACACCTCTTCAACATGTTTGCCCTTTGCAATGATCACAACCTTCATAATTACTATTATGGAGACATAATTGGTAAAAAATTAGTTGTATTTACAAATGATCAGGCGATCATTAAATAATGTACAAGGGGACGTTGTTTCTAAATAAGAAACAATCGTTATTAGAAAGAATCTAAAAAATACAATATTTACATTATTGACCATTAATTAACAATAAAGAATATCATTCTAATACCCTCCCTTAATGGTCAATCTGTCAACAACACCAAGCAGCCCCCTGAATTTAGCAAACTTATCTGGACTGAGCGACTTGGTGAGAATATCTGCTGTCTGCTCCGCTGTTGGAACATACAACAACTGAACTGAACCTTCTTCTTCTTTGAATCATCCTGAGACTGACTGGAGCCCTTCTGCTGAGATGACTGGGAGGAGTGAGATTTGCCTTTATCCTTGTGAAAGGATTTGGCTGCAAATGCTTGCTCTGAGGAGGATGAAGTGGCACTGCTACCAAACTGTTGTTTCCAACGATCCTGCTGCAGAAGTTTGGTGCACAACTCTGGAAATTTCAAATCAACATTCGTAGACGTAATGTTGAGAGTCTCTATGAAGTGCTCGTAGGATTTTGGTAGACTCTTTAAGGTTATGACTACCATATCTTCCTCCATTTTTCGACCAATAGCTTCGAGCTGATCTCGAATGTCCTTAATCTTCGTGAGATGCTCCTGTAAGGACATGCGTTCATCCATCATGATGGAGAACAACTGGTTCTTTAGGAAGAACGCTCGGCTTTTGTCGAATGTCTCATGCAATTCCTTCAGATGCTTCCAAATTTCTGAGGCTGACTTGCTAGAAAGAATCTGAGGTAACTGGTCATCTGTGACAGAGAGCTTAAGAAGCATGACAACTTCTCGATTGCGATTATCAAATTTGTCCTGATCTGATCCGGCTGCGGTAGGATGAGATTCTTTGTCCAAAACAAGATCAAGGCAACGATATTCGAAGATTGTTAGCATGCGGTGCTTTGAGGTGTTATAATTCTTGCCATTAAATCATTGTCTGCCTTCCAACATCAAGTTGGTCAATGACGCCATCTTGCACGTTTTCCAATGCATGCAAAATGAGAATCTGAAAAGGCATGAATCTAAAATAGAGGCAGAATCATGTATAGACTTCGAAAAGAACGAAATACGACAGACACGGATTTCGAGATTTTTTTTTGTCTAACCCAAAAGTCTCTGACGACAACCTAGATTAGCTTACAAAAAAACCACAAGGAATCTGAAATCAGAGTGTAGATCCGATGGCTCAAAAATCGAGGCACAGAAAACGATGCACCCAAAAAATCGGATAGTGACCCAGTTGAAGGTTCAAAAAACCCACCACGAATCTGCAGACGGATTTGAAATCTGAGAAAAGACCATAGAGTTGTAGAGAAAACCCTAGGGCATCAAAAGAATGTAGGTCGTGGAAAATATTCCCGCCGAAAAATGCAGACGGAGGTCGCAGAAGAAAATCCGACGAAGAAAGAAATTCGGCTGCCAAAAAAAAACAGTCCCGTCGCTGCTTTACAAGACGCGAGTTCGCAGATTGTGAAAAATGAAGATCAAGTCGGGAAAAAACAGGCTGAAAATCCGACGCTGGAAGGAAAGTCATCGCGCGGGCAGAGACGCAGTTTGAAGCAAGAAAAAATCACAAAACCCACGTCGCACAATGCAGAAAACACTTCGTGTCAGGCTAAACAAAGAGACGGGCCGATGAAGAATTTGTGTCACGTGCAGAGGGTTAATGGCGTCGCGAATACACAACCTCATAATTTTTATTTTTATTTTTGAACCAAAAAAACCGTTCTTCAAAAAACTTAAAAAATTTGTTTCAAAATTTTAATAGAACAATTTTTGTTAATCTGCTTTGATACCATATTATGGAGACATAATTGGTAAAAAATTAGTTGTATTTACAAGTGATTAGATGATCATTAAATAATGTACAAGGGGACAATGCTTCTAAATAAGAAACAATCATTATTAGAAAGAATCTGAAAAATACAATATTTACATTATTGACCATTAATTAACAATAAAGAATATTATTCTAATAATTATCACCTTTTGAAAGAGTCACAACCCTTCATTATTTCTGCCCTTTTGAGATAATCATTTCCTCATTTCCTTCCCATTCCTTCTTCCATTTACCTTTCCTTAATTCCTGTGCTCCATTCTTTTTTTTCCCTTCCTCCTCTTCCAAATGAACTTTTCTCCCCTTTATATCTCATGTTTGAAGAACTCTTCATTAGCATGCCTCTTGACTTTTCATTGAACTTAATTAACTTGTAACTATAGTATATTATATTTTATTATTTATTTATTTATATTTGAATTTAATTATTATTATTTATTATTAAATCCTATTTCAGAAAATGGACATTGCACATATGACCTTATACAAGATTGATAACAGCAACAAACCGCTCAAAACACATCTAGAATCACTGCAGCAACATTAGTAAACCCTTAACACAAACAAGGGAAAACTACTCAAGTCTCAAACTACTGAAATCTTGAAGCTCCAATGCAACCTCTAGATGAAGTTGCTCTATGTGAACAATGGGGTTTCGCCCACTATCCACTTGAACCTCATGGGTTTCCGTCCATAAGCCTCCAATCTCCAATGGGTTTCCGTCTAGTGAAGAATTTTGTAGAATATGAAGTTGATACAAAGAGAAATCGAGAATTCGAAAATGGCACAAAGATCAATCCCCAACATATGCTTTGTATTTATCTTGTCCTTGACCAATATGGTGGGAAAATAATTAATTAGAAACATTACAAATTCCCACTCCACTCTTGCCTTTCAAATTTGCTCTTGGTGGGAAAATCATTAATTAGAAATAATTCAATTTCCCACTCCACTCTTGCCAAATATTCTCTTGGTGGTAAGTCATTAATTAAAATATTTCAATTTCCCACTCCACTCTTACTTGCCAAATTTTCTCTTGGTGGGAAATTTTGTCTGCAAATTCATCAATTAGAAATATTTTAAACTTCCCATTATGGCATAAAATCCAACACCAAGTGTTTCCAAATATTTTAATTGAGTATTTAAATGTCCTTTTAATATTGAAAATATTTGGACATTCATAAATATTAAATTAATTTTCCCCAAGCTTGTCCAATTAACCCATAAAAAATGGGTTAATATTGAGCAAAATCCGATTCAACAAATGGGGACATGACATTGTCCACTCAGCGACAAGGGTTGGCTATCTGTGTTAAATAGATCATACGTGCCCTCATCGAAGATGAAGCCTAGAAAATTTTGCTTCGGCATTACATCTCCTCTGGGTATACAGCTCATTGACTTGCTTGGAAGGAGATTGATTTTCAAACCCTTTGACCATGTAGGATGTTCACATTGAGGGAACTTCTATTGCTAAAAACATGTGGAGAGCTTGGGAGGCCGTCAAACCTTGGCTTTTTTGGAATGGTTTAGGCTTTTGTGATGGCATTTCCATCAATCAATAGAATATTTGGTGGTCTTCTCTTCTACAGGACCAATGTCATCCCTTGGCTCCTTTGCCTTGGGTGCAAGCTTTATAGCTACGCAAAAAAGACATTAAATATTAGGATTTATTCTCCAAAAATTCTGCAAATCTCATGTCATGGAATGAAACAAAGGCTAAGTATCGCCTCTCTAACTAGGGCTGGGAGACTTTTGACACGGCTATAGGGACAATTCTGATTGATATGGTTCACAAAATTTGTATTCAATCTTTGGACCTTGGTGGAAAGATTGGAAGTGGAGTCCAAACATCACCTTTTGTAATTAATAAGCTTCATTTTGGATATCATTGGCTTTCTCCTCATTTGTTCATGGTGCCAATTTTAAACTAGAGATGGCATTTGGAGTCATTGCACTCGATTTGGCAACGCAAATTTTTTACCATCTGATTTGTTGTTTTGGAACCCAACATAGTCCACTTTGCTTGGTGTATTCTTTTCCAAGGCTTATTGATGGGATCGTTGTTAGTTCATATGGGCATTCAAGAGCCTCATTGTGTAATGTCCCCAATTTTTAAGTGACAATTAATTAAATTGATTTTTATTAAGTTGTCAAAAAAATAAATAAAATATTCAAATGATGACTTAATAGTAATTAATATAATTAAATAAAAAAATAAGATAATGTCACTTTATTAAATAAAGTTTTCAAATGTTCAAGTCGGCCTTATCTTCTAGAAAGTTCTCAAAGGTCTTTATAAGGAGACTTGCTAGGAGAAGTAAAGCATGCTTTTGATTTGATAAATGTTTTATGTTTCCTAGAGACGAAAACCTTTCAGGAGTTGATAGAAAGGTTGGATAGAAACCCGACTCTTCTTGGGAATGGATTCGCGACGGAGTTCACAATTGAGTCAAATTTGTAAAATCTCCATTGGAGACTAATTTGTAGAAAATAAGAGATATATGCCGAATGAGGTATGTAATATCTGATTTGGAGAAATAAGGTTTATATCATTTTGAGTATTATAATATCTTTTTGATGTGAGCTTTATTGGAGAATTATGATTATCTGTCGAATAAATAAAGATCTATATTCTAAGAATTGCTGCTTGCTGAATATTGGAAAATATATTTGGGGGGCCTGATTCTTATTGGATTTGTCTTTCCTAAAGTGGATGCTGGAAATCTTTCAATTTCTATTGCTGAGTGAATGACAAAAGTATTTATCGAAGGATTATAGAGTTCATTGTGATATTTGTTTGGAGCAGTAAATGTATTTTGGAATCGCCATTTTAATTACTTGGCCGAAGCTATTCTATGTTTGGCGATTATTTCTTGTATCATGGAATAAATATTTGGCAAGGCAGATACTAGGAACAAGAATCAACATTCTAGAAATCTCTTAGCGGGGACAAAGTTGCATCACTCGATGCTTCATATTAACCCAATATATATTAAGGCAAAGCATTGATGTATCGGGGAATAGATGACACGTGACCTTTTAGTTCAAATAGAGACTCAGTAGCTGGAGATGGAGCTTCCTAGGAGAATGGAGGGAGAGATGAACTAAAGGTTTATCTCCATGATTAGTCAAGTTTCCTATCCTGCTAGGCGTTTCATTTGCCTGAACCTATATTCCTTAATAATTTGCAGTTCCTTGTGCTAAGGAGCTTCTATGGAGTGCAGATGGTTGTCATTCAATACACAAACATAGTAGCAAATTCATCACAGTCGCAGACTGGGGGAAGTTGGAGTTAATCTGCACCACCTTAGCTTGACAAGAGGGTAAGATAATAAGTTGGCGACTTCCAACGCCAAATATTGATTTGCGTCAATCCAATCATTGCCTATACATCATATTGAGGCCTTATCGAGGGGAAGTTGTAAGTCTATTTTGATAGTTTGTACTCCTGAAACTCTCTTATAATAAAGATATTAGTTTTAAAGTTCTTTGCTGAAAAGCTGTGTAATGATTTATATGAAGTTCAAATTGATTTGAATCAAAGTGTGACCAATTATTCCATTTTTAAGGTGTGTTAGTGTTGATTTTAGGTAATCAGATGTTAATCTAGTTACCTAAGTTATAAACCGATTGAGAATAAGCAGAAATAACAATAAGAACACACAACACAAGACACAAGTACCCTGGGAAAACCTCCCTCTTGGAGGAAAAACCCAGCATGAAAGATTCAGATCAGATTCTTAATTATGAGCAGATTACATGAATCAGATTACTTATCTGATTTGGTTGCCAATCTAGGGCAGATTGAACCTAGCATATGCAGCTGTAGTGTGTCTTCAGGGAGAGCAGAATATCGACATCAATTGAAGAGGGAGGTCACTGAAGTATAGCGCATCACCTTGCCCAGCAAGTTGTCCAATGGATTCGCTCTCTAAGATGCCTGATTCGTTGACTGTTCTTGCATAAGACTGATTGCACTTGATAAAAAGGATTATAGAATGAATCTTGTTTATATACAAGATTCATGTTTAAGTCTTTCTTCTAAGTCGGCCTTACTAATTTCCTTTATTTTACATATTTCAATTTGCACTTTGGCGCCCAATTTGGGGCCTACATAACTTGCAACTTGTGACACGTTTCCTGTTTGGGGCCCAGCCCTATGGATTGCTTAACCACACGTTACATTTAGGTGTGTGTTTCACACGTTTCATGTGGAGGAATACATAATGTGTTGCGTGTGAACATTTATGGGTCCACACATTAGGAAATGGTCCTTCACATGATACAACGTATGGCTATTGGGCCCAACCCATTACAAATGAACAATACATAACTAATTCACACGCCACATAGTAAGAATAGGTCCAGCCCTATTGAATTCTAATGTTGCCTTCGGCAATCAGAATTCAACTTTTATTTTTCTACCTAGTTACAAAAACCAACAGCTAGAAGTTGAGGCTTTGTTGCAAAGTAAAACAAGGATATTTCACATTGCCCCTTCTGTGGCAGTTGGAGTCTTTTAAGCACCTTTTTGGGTTTGTCCCAAAGCCTAAAATCTTTGGAGTTGGTTTCATGGCTTTTTTCGTCCTTTTCAACTAGAGCCTTTTTCTTGGTATATGGTTCTTTTGGGAGATTGCCCTTGTATCCCACACAAATTCAACTAGATATGGCATGCTTACGAGGTGGAGATTCTCTTTAGCTTTGTTGATTAACATGTTTCACTATTTTCTAAAGCCATTATTTTTTCTTATGTGTTATTATAGATCCAAGTGCAAATCAACAAAGTTGCCCTGGAAGTGGTTCACCTTTAAGTTCTACTTGATCGTTGGGGGAATGCCCTATTACGAAGAGTAATTGGTAAAAAACTTGAATTAAATTAGATGAAATTGTTAATTTAAACCCTAGGTATGATAATCAGATTTATCTTATTCAATTATGCCCTGGTTTGTATTAGATTTGCAGTAGTTTAGTGAACCAACATGCATTAAATTGTGCCCTAGATTGTAATCAGATTTGCAGAACTTAGTAAGACAACATAAATCAGAAATATGATAGAAGACAAACAAGCATACCCTGGGAAAACCTCCAAGGAGGAAAAACCCAGCATGAAAGACCCACAGGTCAGATTATATATTCTCCTCTAAATAACAGTACAATACTTAGCTCGAATCTGATCTTGACACATCAGATCTGTCCTTGTATGCTTCAATGACTTGCCTCAAGATATGCTATGTCCCCTTGGACAATATTACACCAAACTGAATAATTCGCCCTCTTCCTTAGGTTCACACAGCAGAGCTAATTTGCATTCTGAGTTAATTGAACTTTGATGATGTTGACTTGCAAAATGATCTTTATGTATACGCCTCTTTACTTTATTAAGGTCGGCCCTTTCTTGAAGTCGGCCTCCTTATATTTTAGGCGCTAATGTTATTTGGTGCTAATATTTAATAGATGTGTTTTAGCGTGGATTTAGGATAGGGCCACGTTAGGGTAGGACCCGGTCCTAAAGGAGTTCGGATGTTGCCTTAAGGCAATCCGAATCCCTATACCCTAGTTACAATCAACACTCCCTCTTAACTAGGGAGGAGGAGAATACATAATCTGAACCTTTTACGTTCCATCTAGCACACAAGCATAGAATGGATCTAGCACACAAGCATAGAATTACATCTTCCACCTAGCACACAAGCATAGGATGGTTCTAGCACACAAGCATAGAAAGTGTAATACATCTGTGGGTCTTTACATTATTACAACTATCCATCTAGCACACAAGCATAGATTGGATGAAATTCATTCTTGCACACAAGCAAAGAATGATTCAAAGTGCTACCAATAGTCACTGAGATTGAAGCTCCCTCTCAATCAGGGTTCCGTTTTCCATGACACCGAGTCTAGCTCTGAAGTACTCAAACTTCACTCTAGATAAGGGTTTGGTGAGGATGTCAGCAGTCTGTTCATCTGTGCTAATGTACTTTAGGTGAATGGCGCCTCTCTGCACCATATCCCGAATGTAATGATAGTGTGTTTCCACATGTTTGGACCGATCATGAAATACAGGATTTACTGACATCTTTATACAGCTTTGATTATCACAATGAATGGTGGTAGGATCATTGACTTGACCGAATAATCCAACTAGAAGCTTACAGAGCCACACTGCTTCTCTGGATGCAACAGATGCGGCAATGTATGCAGCTTCTGCAGTGCTTAATGTTACTGAAGATTGCTTCCTGCATGCCCAAGAGATTACTGCGGAGCCCAAGTTGAAGCAGATGCCTGAAGTGCTTTTCTTGTCCTTGACACTTCCTGCCCAATCTGAATCTGAGTAACCTTTCAGGAGGATTGGGGTATTAAGTGTATACTTCAGTCCATAACCAATCGTGCCACGTAGATATCTTAGAATGTGTTTGGCAGCAACCAGGTGAACATGTTTCGGTGAGCTCATGAACTGACTGAGGGCATTCACAGCATAACAGATATCTGGCCTAGTATTGACTAGGTACATCAGGGAGCCAATCAACTGTTTGTACTCAGAAGGATCTACAAAATCTGAGTTAGCTGCAGAAACACTTAACTTCTTTAAGTTAGATTCCATAGGAGTACGCATAGGTTTACAATCTATCATTCTAAATCTTTTCAAAATATCAATAGTGTATTTTCCCTGACTTAGAAAGATTTCATTAGCTCTTTGCCATACTTCTAACCCTAGGAAGTAGTGCATTAGACCTAAATATTTCATTTCAAATTCTGAGGCTAATTCCTTTTTACATCTTATGATTAATTTATTTTCACCCGTGAGAAATAAATCATCTACATACAAAACTAAAATAAGCATCTCATTATTATAAATTTTCAAGTAAATGTTAGCATCAGCATCATTCTTGGAAAACCCTAAACTTAGTAAGTACTTATCAATTCTTTCATACCAAGCGCGAGGAGCCTGTTTGAGCCCGTATAAGGCTTTCTTCAACCTGCAAACATGAGAATCTCTTTTATGGATTACATAACCTTCTGGTTGCTCAATATAGACTTCCTCCTCAATGACTCCATTGAGGAAAGCTGTTTTGACGTCCATTTGATGCAGCTCCCAACCTTTGGCTGCAGCAATAGCTATTATAGACCTAATAGAGGTATATCTAGCAACAGGGGCAAAGGTTTCTTCATAATCTATTCCTTCTTTTTGAGAAAAACCACGAGCTACAAACCTAGCTTTATATTTTTCAATACTACCATCAGCATTATGTTTAATTTTAAACAACCATTTAGAGGAAACGACAGACTTACCTTTGGGTCTGGGTACAATGTCCCAGACATCATTCTTGATGATAGACCCATACTCTTCATCCATGGCTAATTTCCAAGCATGATGGGACATAGCTTCACCGATATTGTGGGGTTCAGATACAATTATATTGCACATCACAGAAATGTAGTTGGCGTGATTTTGGACACTCTTGCTGTTTCTGAAGGTTCCTCTGGGAGCAGCAAACCCTTCAGCATCTTGAATTGTATTTCTAACCCAGAGTGGTCTCTTCTTGCAAACCACAATATCCTGAGGTATATCGGTAGATTGCATGGGTTCTGATGAGTCATTCTGAACTTCCTGATCTAGGAGATCAGTAGACTCCTCCTGTAACTCAGGGTTAGCATCAACAATTGAATCTTGTTTTTCCATCATCATATCATCATTGTTGATTAATGAACCTTTAGATCTTTTGAAAGCAATATCTTCTTCAAAGGTTACATCTCTACTTACCTCAACATACCTTTGACCTGAAATGTAGATCCTGAAAGCTTTGGAAGATTCGTTGTATCCTACTAGGATGCCTTTCTTTCCAGATGGATCCAGCTTGGTTTGTTTTTCTTTAGGCACATGAACATACACAGGGCTTCCAAATATCCTTAGGTGACTGATGTTAGGTTTGATTCCTGAAAATGCTTCTTCAGGTGTTACATTCTTTAGGACTTGATGAGGTCATCTATTCTGAATATAAACTGCGGTTTTGGATGCTTCTGCCCATAGAAAAGGTTGCAAGTCTTGATCATGAATTATGGCTCTTGCAGCTTCAACAATGGTCCCGTTCTTTCTTTCAGCAACTCCATTTTGCTGAGGGTTGTAGGGAACACAAAACTCCCTCTTAATTCCTGCTTTAACACAAAAGTCATAGAAGCTACCTGAGGTGTATTCACCTCCATTGTCAGACCTCAAACATTTAATTCGATTTCCTGTAGTATTTTCAACTAAGGCTTTGAATTCTTTAAATCTGTTTAGGACTTCTTCAGACTCTTTAGATTTAAGAAAATAGATCCATTTTTTCCTAGAGAAATCATCTATGAAGATAACATAATATAAGAACCCACTAGGAAATGCTACTGACATGGGACCACATAAATCTAAATGAATAAGCTCTAACCTTTCTTTAGCCCTACTATCGCTTTTATGAAAGGGATTCTTTACATTCTTACCCATTGCACAACCTTTACAAGCATCATCATGAGATAAACTGAGATTAGGCATACCTTTGACCATTTTACCGAGAGTGGGAAGAGCTTGAAAGTGAAGATGACCCAATCTTCTATGCCATAGCTCGCATGATTCAGGAGTCTCATGAATGAGAGCTTGAATTGGATTGGCTGCAAGCTTATATAAACTATCACATCTATGTCCAATAATACGAGCAGATTTGAAGTTAGATTTTTTAGACCAAGCGAGTACTTTCCCTTCAGAAAATGCTATTTGCAAACCCTTATCTTCTAAAGCCGAAATAGAAATAAGATTTCTTTTAATACCAGGTACAAATAGAATATCACAGAGTTGTAAGGAAATACCAGAATCTAGTTTTAGAGAGGTAGTACCAGAACCTTTTACCGAGTATCGAGCATCATCACCGATTACAACATGAAGATTGGTGTCTTTTTCAATCAGATCTGAGAGATGCTCACGAAATCCTGAGATGTGTCTGGAGGCGCCACTGTCAAGTATCCACGAATTGCTATCCGTAGGAACATTGCTGGAAAGAGCAGAGATAAGAAGGTAGTCTTCACTTTGTTCGGCAACCTCATTTAAGTTAGCTTCCCTTTCCTTTGGGTCATTTTGACAATCTCTGGCATAGTGACCATACTTATCACATCTGAAGCAACGAATGTGAGAGGAATCTCTTGACTTTTTCCTTGGATCATAGGAGGAGGATCTAAAATCTTTGCTTCTCTTTTCTTTCTTCCAATGACCACCTTTCTTAGATTTAGATAAGAGAACATGATTATCTTTGAGAGAGTTTTTGAGTTTTCCTCTTACCTCAATTCGAGATTCCTCTTCGATGCAATCAGATTGAAGACGCTCAAAGTTGGGACGATCAGCTCTTCCACCAATGCTACGAATGAATGGTTCCCATTCATCTGGTAGACCATTTAATGCAATCATAACAAGGTCTTTATCTGAGATTTGGCAATCAAGAGTGCTTAGCTTGTCCTTTAGTTCATTGATCTTCATGAAGTAGGCTATGATTGAATCTTCTTCTTTCATTTTTATGTGTAGAAGTTGCTGTCTTAGGGCAAGAGCCTTGCTGAGATTGTTGACTTCATAGATCCCTTCCAAGTGTTTGATCATTTCTCTGGCAGATGTAAACTTTGATATGACAGTAACAAGATGATTCTTGACGGACTCAATTATGATCCTTCTAGCCTTGAGGGAATCTTTCTTGAACAGTTTCAGCTCTTCAGCATCTTCTGGAGGAGACAGCCTTTCTTCTTCTACAAATTTCAGTAGGTCATTTTCTTCAAGGATCAACAGAATACGAACTTTCCAAGCAGCAAAGTCAATGGCTCCCTCAAGCCTATCTTCAGCCTTTAAACCTGAGATCTTTAATCTGAACACAACAACAGCTATATGCAACAATTGATCTGCTAAAATCAGAAGTTAGTAACACCTAGAGCTCTGATACCATGTTAATTATAAACCCTAGGTATGATAATCAGATTTATCTTATTCAATTATGCCCTGGTTTGTATTAGATTTGTAGTAGTTTAGTGAACCAACATGCATTAAATTGTGCCCTAGATTGTAATCAGATTTGCAGAACTTAGTAAGACAACATAAATCAGAAATATGATAGAAGACAAACAAGCATACCCTGGGAAAACCTCCAAGGAGGAAAAACCCAGCATGAAAGACCCACAGGTCAGATTATATATTCTCCTCTAAATAACAGTACAATACTTAGCTCGAATCTGATCTTGACACATCATATCTGTCCTTGTATGCTTCAATGACTTGCCTCAAGATATGCTATGTCCCCTTGGACAATATTACACCAAACTGAATAATTCACCCTCTTCCTTAGGTTCGCACAGCAGAGCTAATTTGCATTTTGAGTTAATTGAACTTTGATGATGTTGACTTGCAAAATGATCTTTATGTATATGCCTCTTTACTTTATTAAGGTCGGCCCTTTCTTGAAGTCGGCCTCCTTATATTTTAGGCGCTAATGTTATTTGGTGCTAATATTTAATAGATGTGTTTTAGCGTGGATTTAGGATAGGGCCATGTTAGGGTAGGACCCGGTCCTAAAGGAGTTCGGATGTTGCCTTAAGGCAATCCGAACCCCTATACCCTAGTTACAATCAACAGAAATGATCAAGAGATCATTTAAAGAATTACAAAATCGATGTTTCTAAAAAGAAACAATCGAAAAAAGAAACTAACTAATTATTTACAACATATTACAAAATTGACCATTAATTAATAATAATATAACATATTCTAACACCCTCCCTTAATGGTCAATTTGTCAACAACACCAAGCTGCCCCTTGAATTTAGCAAACTTATCTGGGGTGAGAGACTTGGTGAGAATGTTTGCAGTCTAATCCACAGTTGGAACATACTGCAACTGAACTGATCCGTCTTCAACAAGCTTTAGAATAAAATGACAATGAGTTTCCACATGCTTGGTTCTTTCATGGAAGACGGGATTATCACATAACAAGGGAGTCGGACATGCTTGAGATATTTGCATGTCCGCAAACATCCGGCAAAGCCAAACTGCCTCACAAGCTGCCTTAACTGCTCCTCGATACTCTGCTTCTGTCGAAAAGAGAGAGCCACTACTTGCTGCTTTTTACTAGTCCATGTGACTGCACCAAATCCCAAATTGAACACATACCCGGATGTTGATTTCTTGTCATCAACTGTGTTGTTGTGTAGCTAGGTCGGATCCCTTCTAGGGTTGACCTAGTGCACAAAATGCCAAGTGGCTTGTCGGCCTTGGCATTTGGATATCTCAGTTGTATGAGTCTAATTTGGGGCAGGCCCTATTTGGGCGAACCAATCGTGTGTAACTTGTGATTAAGTTAAATGTAACTTGCAACTAAGGGAGACTCATATGTAACTTGTAATATATAGATCTGACCCTATCCTTGGCGCCAAAAGTATATGGCCGAGTTGAGATCTATTAGGAGGTATTGATTCATATATATGCAAGGTCATGATTGCATCAATAGCAATGAATTCAATAACTTGAAGATCATGTAGTGTGCTCGGGGGTGACGATAAGAGCTTATCGTCTATGGTTGGGAAGGCAACAGATCTGATGTTTGCCTGTGGTTAACGAGCACTACCATAAAATCAACATGGTATCAGAGCGGGTTCCTTCTATAGAGCCTAACCGCTTGAAGGTAGATCCTGTGCTTTTGCGAGGGATTTGAAAACAAAGTTTCATAGTTTGGATTATGTGTATGTCAGGGACGCTTTTTGTGGTTACTGGGGCGGTGTGCGCCCTGGGAGGATCTGGTTGTTGATAAGATTGTTAACAATGGCATGGGCCTTGTTCCGCCGGAGCGTGTTGCGAAACTTTATGATGCATTGCACTCGTATTTGACTTGGGCGGGGATCGATGGTGTGGAGGTCGACGTTATTCATATTTTGGAGTTGTTGAGTGAGGGCCTTGGCGGGCTGGTGGAACTGGCTAAGGCTGAGGGAGTTCGTGAGGAAGTACTTCAAGGGAAATGAAGTGATTGCCAGTATGGAGCACTGCAACAACTTTGTGTATCTGGGCATTGAGTAGATCACCCTCGGCCGTGTTGGACGAATCAGAGATTGCATTCAAGGAAGGAAGATTGTTTGCACTTCTTCACAGAGGAAGAATCGACATTCAGTGGGAGTCTGACGTATCGTCAGAAGTAACCTTGGACGAAGAGGTCAGAAGGTTGAGAGGGAGCTTGATGCTTTAGCTTCAGAGGAAGCATGACATTTCAGCTTCAGAGGGAGCCTAACATTCAGCTTCAGAGGAAACCTGCTTCAGAGGGAGCCACATCATCATGAAAATTTTGTTAATGAGTTCTTCTCTGTGAGGGAGAAGTTCAAGGTGCAATCCCTTGTTAATGAGTTCTTCTTTGTGAGGGAGAAGTTCGAGGTGCAATCCCTTGTTAATGCATTCTTCTCTGCGAGGGAAGTTTGAGGTGAAAGCCCTCATTCCACCCTCTGCAAGTAGGTATGGTGGATCCACCCTTTGCAAGTAGGCATGGTGGAGATGCATTCTTCTCTGGGAGAAGTCTGAGGTTAGAGCCCTCATTCCACCCTCAGTGAGTAGGCATGGTGGTAATGCACCCTTCTCTAGGAGAAGGTTGAGGTGAAAGCCCTCTTTCCACCCTCTGCGAGTAGGCATGGTGAGCCCACCCTCTACGAGTAGGTATGGTGGGTATCATGGAAGAAATTCCATGATGTGCTTGTTTACCCTCTGGGAGTAGCTATGGTGAATGTATTATTCATGGGAGTAGCCATGGTGGTAGTCACTATGTGACTTGGTTATTCAGAAGGAATACTCCCTAGCTAAGAGGGAGTGTTGTTGTGTAGCTAGGTCAGATCCCTTCTAGGGCCGACCTAGTGCACAAAATGCCAAGTGGCCTGTCGGCCTTGACATTTGGATATCTCAGTTGTATGAGTCTAATTTGGGGCAGGCCTTATTTGGGCGAACCACTTGTGTGTAACTTGTGATTAAGTTAAATGTAACTTGCAACTAAGGGAGACTCATATGTAACTTGTAATATATAGATCTGACCCTATCCTTGGTGCCAAAAGTATATGGCCGAGTTGAGATCTATTAGGAGGTATTGATTCATATATATGCAAGGTCATGATTGCATCAATAGCAATGAATTCAATCACTTGAAGATCATGTAGTGTGCTCGAGGGTGACGATAAGAGCTTATCGTCTATGTTTGGGAAGGCAACAAATGTGATGTTTGCCTGTGGTTAATGAGCATTACCATAAAATCAACAAACCGAACCTGCCCAATCTGAATCTATGAAACCATTGAGTCTAGGATCGTGACTCCTAGTGTAAAGAAGTCCATAATCAGAAGTGCCTTTTCACATAATGCAGCACACGCTTCGCTGCTAACCAATTATCAGCCTTGGGGGCTGTCATGAAGCGTGAAACGTAGCTCACTGCAAAACTGAGATCAGGTCTAGTGGTAGTGAGATAGATGAGACTACCCACTAGTTGCCTGAATGTTGTTTCAGTTGCCTGAATGTTGTTTCATCTACTAGAAGAGAATTGGACTTGGCTGACAACTTCAGTCTTGTCTCCATAGGCGTGGAAGCAGGTTTACAATCCTACATTCAAAACCTATCAAGCAAGTTCCTGGCATACTTAAGAAGAAATAAAAATTCTACCATTAGTCTGCCAAACCTCAACACCTAAACAATAATGGAGAAGCCCCAAATCTGTCATGTCAAAAGCCTTGCATAGGTCTTGTTTGATTTTTGCAATCAAATGTGTTGAACTGCCAGTAATGATCAAGTCATAAACATAGAGAACAAGAAAGAGAACATCATCACCAGAGTGTTTGATATACAGATTAGTGTGAGAAGGGCAACGTTGAAAACCATGAGTAACCAAGTACTGATTCATCTTGATGTACCATGCTCGAGGAGCCTATTTGAGTCCATAGAGTGCTTTCGTGAGTCTACATACTTGATGTTCTTTGTCGACAACCTTGAAACTAGGAGGTTGCATCATGTAGACTTCTTCCTACAACTCATTGTTGAGGAAGGCACTGTTAGCATCCATCTGATGGACTTTACATCCAAATTAAGCAGCAATAGCGAGAAGAAGACGAATTTTACTCATCTTGGCAGTAGGAGAAAAAGTCTCCTCATAATCAATGCCCTCCCACTGTGTGAATCCTCAAGCAACCAATCTGGCCTTCTATTTATCCAAGGTACCATCTGCATGATACTTGACCTTATACACCCATTTGCAGCTAATGGGCTTCTTCCTTGGAGGAAGATCAGAGTGAACCCAAGTGTTCTTCAAAAGGCTCTAGTATTCTGCATCCATTGCTTGTTCCCACTATGGACTCCCTTTTACCTCTACATATGTCCGAGGCTCATAAATACTATGAATGTTGGCCATGAGAGAAAATTGACTGTAGACTGCTATTTGCTCTTGTTTCTGGAAGATCTACCCTCAATGAGCTCATCAGGATGAAGATCATTGATGGTCTTAGCCCACCATTTAGGCTGGAGAGTAGAAGAACCAACATCGGATGCTGGAGGAATAATTGGAACCGGAGGTGGAACAAGATTTGGAACAGGTGGAAGATTAGCATCATTCAAAGCAAATTCAGGTAGTGCATCATCAAATTCAAAATCTGCATCATCCCTCCCGTCAGGTGAACCAAATGGAAGACAGACACCTAAATCAGAAGCCTTCAAAGGCTGATCCTTAGAATTCTGCTCAGACGAGGAAAGTTGAAATGGTCCTCGTTCTTCATCAAAGACAATTGATTGAAGATAAGACGATCAATGTCTACATCAATTAGCCAATAAGCCTTGTGGTTGTTACTGTACCCTGTAAACATAAGCTTTTGACTCTTGGAATCCAACTTGGAGCGCTTGGCATCTGGAATCCATACATATGCTAAAGAGCCAAAAAAATTCAAATGACTGATCCTGGGTTTGTGACCAGTCCAGGCTTCCTCAGGAGTTTTCCCCTTTTAACAGCATGTGTGGGAGATCGATTAAGGAGATAGACTGCAGTATATACTGCTTCTGCCCAATATTTCTTAGGAACATTCTTGTGTTCCAACATTGACCTAGCCATTTCTGTAATGGTGCGGTTGCGATGTTCTACAACGCCGTTTTGTTGAGGGGTGTATGGTGTGGTTAATTGACGTTTTATGCCATGTTTATCACAAAAAGTGGAGAAAGCAATAGAAGAAAACTCCCCCCCATCAAAATCTTTTTCTACTAAGGCCTTAAATTTCTGAAATACAGGAAACACATCTGATTTCTGTCTAAGAAAGTACACCCACATTTTACTACTGAAATCATCAACAAAAAGCAAGAAATACCTGCACCCAGTAATAGAAGGTGTATTCATTGGACCACATACATCAGCATGGACCAACTGTAGTACCTTAGAGGCTCGCCATGAGTCACCATCCTTGAATGGTGTCTTGTGCTGCTTCCTAGCCTGACAAGCTTCACACACTCGTTGATTCTGAGTTTGAATTTTAGGTAGGTCATGTACAAAATCTTCCCGAACAAGTTGAGCAAGATAGTGAATGTTGAGGTGACCATATCGATGGTGCCAGAGACTGCTGATAGAAGATGATTTAGCTACGAAGGCATGCTCAAGAGAATCACCCATATCCACAAGTTTGTAAAGACCATGATCTTCAATGTCAACAGCTACAGTAGTGCGTGTCGCACGATCTACAATCGAACACTTGTGTGCACGGAATATCACATCAATCTGAGGAGAGTGTTGCATAATTTGGCTCATAGAGAGAAGGTTTAGTTCCATGCCAGGAACGTAGTATACATTGAGAAATATAAGATTCCTCCCACTAGACTGTATCTGAATGTTGCCCTTATACTCTTCACCTCCTCCAAAAATGACTGAATCAGTATAGGGAGAGAATTTTGTAAACCAATCATGCTTGTGAGTGAAATGTCGGGAAGCGCCAAAATCTATATGCCAGGCAGAAGACTTCACATGGTTTGCAGGTCTTTTAGCCATGAAGGCGTAAAAGGCAGACTCTTTCTGCTTTGTGTGCTCAGTGACATTGGCCTTAGGTTGAGACCCTCCCTGCTTCCGCTGTTTGGAAGCCAAACGATTGCAACAATCCTTGATCATGTGGCCATATTTATGACAGTAGTTGCATTGAACCTTCTTCTTTGAAGCATCTTGAGACTGACTGGAGCCCTTCTGCTGAGATGACTGAGATTTGCCTCTATCCTTGTGAAAGGATTTGGTTGCAAAGGCTTGCTCTGAGGAGGATGAAGTGGCACTGCTACCAAACTGTTGTTTCCAATGATCTTGCTACAAAAAGTTTGGTACACAACTCTGGAAATTTTAGATCAACATTTGTTGAAGTAATGTTGAGAGTTTCTATGAAGTGCTAATAGGATTTTGGCAGACTCTTCAAGGTGATGACTACCATATCTTCTTCCTCCATTTTCCGACCAATAGCTTTGAGCTGATCTCGAATACCCTTAATCTTCATGAGATGCTCCTGCAAGGACATACGTTCATCCATCATGATGGAGAACAACTGGTTCTTTAGGAAGAACGCTCGGCTCTTATCGGATTTCTTATGCAATTCCTTCAGGGGCTTCCAAATTTCTGATGCTAACTTGCCAGAGGGAATTTGAGGCAACTGGTCATCTGTGATGGAGAGCTTGAGGAGCATGACAGCTTCTCAATTTTGCTCGTTAAACTTGTCCTGGTCCTGTTCGACCATAGTAGGACGAGACACTTTTCCCAAAACAAGATCAAGGTGGCGGTATTCCAAGATTGTCAACATGCACTGCTTGCAGGTGTTATAATTCTTGCCGTTGAATCTCTGATTGCCTTCCAATATTAAGTTGGTCAATGACGCCATCTTGCACACTTCCCAATGCACGAAAAAACGAAAATCAAAGAGGCAATAGCATAGGATCCGAGGCATGAATCCCAATGTAGAAAACGGAGGCAAATGCAGGTACAGACTTCAAAAAAAAGATGAAGTATGACTCGCACAAATTTCGAGAAAAAATGGTGGATGACCTAGAAAAATATGACGAAAACCCAAAAAAATATGGGAAAAACCCACCAAGAATCTGGCCTTAAAATAATTTTTGGCTAAAAACAGAGGGTTTTCTGTAAAATCCTAGCCGCAGGTTGGAATGTAGCAAAAACCCAGAAATTGAAATCTCAATATGTAGAAATCGCACAAAACACCATACAAAATCCTCAGAGAAAGTGCTGCCAAAAATAAAATGCAAAATCGCATCATAGGTCGCAGAAATCTGTTGCCAAACAGAAAAATCGTGGAAAAAAAAATTCTCGCTGAAAATTTTCATCGCGGAAAAAGGCCGAAAATCACATGCCATCGCGTGTCAAAATCCGTCGCAGAGAAGACACCTAGATGTGTCACTAAAGAAAACGCGAAATTTTTTGCGTCGCATGGCAAAAAGGTTACCAGAAATAGATGCAGGTTGCAGAGGAATCGCATCGCGATTTTAAAAAAATCGTGCAGAGGACGCAGGTCGCAGAAGAGAAAAATGATGGCAGAAGAAAATCACGAAAAATGGTGAAAAAACCAGGTCGCATGAAATAAGAGCGAACACCACCACAAAACAGACCCGCCAAAACCTCGCAGAAAATTATGTTCGAAAATCTGCAGATGAAAAACCAAGAGGCATCAAATTCTAAAAAAGAATTTCAAAATTCTTTAATTCGGCTTTGATACCATATTATGAAGAGTAATTGGTAAAAAAACTTGAATTAAATTAGATGAAATGATCGAGAGATCATTTAAAGAATTACAAAATCGATGTTTTTTAAAAGAAACCATCGAAAAAAGAAACTAACTAATTATTTACAACATATTACAAAATTAACCATTAATTAATAATAATAGTATAACATATTCTAACATGCCCCATGTGTTGTGACCAAAGTTTCCTCATCTCTCTCTTCCTCTCTGGGCTGCTCGCCTGCTTGCGGGCATTGGTGAGGTCAAAGTCTTTCTGCTTGTGGTAACTGTGCTGCTCAATTACAAGCTTCTTTCCCGGTTGGCAAAGACAATTGAGGTCACCAGAGTGTGTTATGGCCTGTTCAGCAACACTTTGCCTCCCTGTCACCTCACCTCCCACAAGTGGAACTCCCATGTGGCCTGTTGGTGGAGCTTCTAGCTAGTTTGATTCCAGCAAGTTTCCTTGGTTGATTCTGAGCATTTCTCCACCCTGTGTTGATAAAGATAAAGATAAAGATGATGAGGGTTGGGACCCTCCCGTGGACACTTTGGACCCTCCTGACATATGGGGTAAGCTGGATGACTGGGACCCTTCTCCTCCCTCCTTTCCTACAGCTGGGTTTTATATGTTTTTTGATCTGGGCAATAGACCTGTTTGGATTCGAGGGGTGTGATTTCATATCCTTTTTTTTTGTGAAATATGCGTTAGATTATTCTTTTATAACTGATAATGCTGACACTTATTCATAAAAAAATTTCTACTATTGACCAAGACTACACTGTTAAACTTGTAGGATCATCTTCTGTGCTGTCTAATGTTTCAATGGCAGCGATGCTGCAAACAAATTGAGCAAAATCTGGGACTGCTTCTGCAGTTGCATTTTTATTCATTCTTCTTAAAAAAGGAGTACCAGGCTCCAGCATTATTTATCAAATGAATAAAAGAAGATATACAAATGCCAGTCAAATTTTGAATGAGCATTTTAGCATATCAATTGAGAGCTTCAGCACCTTCCCAAGCAAGTGATTCAGTAGAGAGCAGAACTTGACAAAGTGGTCCACATGAAGTTGTAGTGCCAGTGTACATGTGTCAGAAATCTGAGCATCTTCACTAAAATCATTGTATTTGTTTTTTAAATCATTGGACTATAAACATAGCAGCACTACTAAAATGGGATTGGCTTGGCAAATCAAAAGCATAAATGGGCTTCAGTTACTTGGGATATAATCATAAAAAACTTTGGAATATAAAGAACACTGAAATATTCATAAAAACATAAACAAGAACATTGCTTTTCTGTTTGATGCAGTCCAAAACAATTATTAGTTTTTGCTTTTCAAAACTAGACCAGGGTTTGGTGGTGGCAGTGCTTAGTGAAATCAATTAGTACATCTTGTGGGGTTTGGGGTAGTGGCCATAGGCTAAAATTAAGGCCCTTCTAGGCCATAGGGATCTTCATGGCATATGCCATTTTTCATAATTTCAGATCTTTTAACCATAGTTTAACTCTTAATGAGTACTGGTGATTTTTTATCAAAAATGAAAATTTCTAGCTTTAACTTGTGAGTCCTCCAAAAGGAATATTTACTGCAAGTTTTACCCCTGGACTTGCACCAATACTTTGCAAGTCCAAGAGCAAAACTCCAATGCTGCAAACATACAGTTTAGAGACACAAAAGTACATGAAAAAAAACATTTTGAACATTGAAAGTACGTGGTTTTTTCCTTTTAAGCCCTACATGCCTAAGGGAGAAGATCAAACCAGTATTTGAGCTGTTTTGAGCAAATTGAAGTGAGTTTATAGCAGACGAGATTGTTGATTATATGGGATTTTCAATTTTAATCGTCATAAATTCATATCAATTATCAGCTGGCTAATGTATTTGCATTGTGATGGGATTTTGTATTCAAATCTGATTATAAAATGCTTTCCCAACATTTTATAGTCTCATTTGATACATTTTGCATAAAGTTTGTGTTTTAAGAAATTTAAATATTTTTTAAAGTTGCTAAGTTTTTGGTTTGATGACTTTTGAGTATACAAACTATTGTTTTAACCAAACTCCAACTCTTTTTTAAATAAATTTTAATTTTTAAATGACTTTTTTTAACAGTCCCCAAGGAACATCATACTGTCCCCAAGATTGTTAGGGATGTCCAGATGTCTCCTGTTAAGGTTTGTAACTTCAGGAGACATCATTTCCTGCAATTTATGTGAGATTTGTCTTGCTGTTTGCATCCTTTCTCAGTTCGTGATTTTGCTCAACCTCTTGAGCTCGTTGTTTGTTGCGGATTATTTCCTTGCTTCCAAGTTGCTGGAAGCATTTTCGTTCTTGTTTATATCTGTCACTGCCCCTCTTGATCATGCACTTATGGATGCTTCACGTCACCAGCTGTTTTTTTATTTTTCCCTTCGTATTTCTTCTGGGAAGAAATTCTTTCATTTAGCCTTCCGTCGGTGTACAAGACTTATGCACATCATTGGCTTTGTGTTTACTGTTGGTGCAAGAGGAGTTATGCATTCTTTAGTAACTGACGTCGAGTTTATGACGTCATATCTCTCCGTCTTCCATCGTCTCTGGCTATCTACGTGTTCTTGTTCTTCCTTATCAGTGTTCAGTGTAACAGCTTGTATGCGGAGTGCAGTTTAACAAATTATATGAAAGTGTGGTGCAATTTTTATGTAGACAATTTATTATATATACTTCAGTGATCATCCGTGTCGGGTTGGAAGAATGCTATATCTGCAGCTACTGTGATTTGTTCGGGCTTTTTCTTTGTTATCTTTGTGTGTATGATTGAGGTCATAATATACATTGTAAAAAGAGTATATGTCGTGTGAATGGGGGAAGCCATTCTCAGAAGTTTATTTTTATTCTGTTGATTGTAGTATCTACCATTGCTTGTGAAGCGTGACAGCACTGTATCAGATTTGTATTGTTATTAAAGCTTATTTTAGTGTGGCTGGGTTTTTCACCCTCAGGTGGAGGGTTTTCCCAAGATACGATTTTGTGTTCTTGTAAGATTTCTTATTTCAGATTTCTGAGTTTTTATCTTTCTGGTTCTAAATTTAACATCTCCTAGTGATTCTGGAGATGGTAGGACATGTCATGATGTTCTCCTAGAGGAGAATGTCCTTAAAGACACCCCTGCTTCTGTAGGGGCATCCTCGAGACAAGCCCTTGTGGGGGGCTTGGATGTGGAGGATAGTGGGGGGGACATTTAATCCCCATCTTGTCATGCCTAGGACGTCCCTGTTTTGGGAAACTGATCAAAAATTTGGCAAACTTTTCCCAGATTACACTTCTTGTATATCCTTTTTTGTTAGATGGAAACTATTAAGAGAATAAGATCATATTGTTAAAGTTAGAACTAGAAACATAAGACACAGAAATCTGAAACTTAGCAAATCTCACAAGAACAAGATACACAGAATTTTATCCTGGGAAAACCCTCCACCTGAGGGTGAAAAACCCAGCCACACCAATAATCAAACTTTTATTGAAGGCACAAATTTGAATACAAAGCTCTCAAGCTTAATCAAGCAAGGATCTAAACATGATTGTTTGCTCTTAACAATCAACAAAATAAGTCAATAACATCTCAGAAAAATTGATGGTTTCTACCATACGACTAGCACATAAGCTCTCTGTAATATGAAATACTCACACATCAATCATATATGAAGAGAAGATACAGAAATGCAGATGAAGATCCAAGGCTTCTCACACAGATGATCTCATAAGCAAATATATATATATTGACTCCCTTATTAACATCTTGCACACTCCCGACAACCTACTAATGCCACAATATATAAGAACAAGGCTCGAAGATATCTCTTGACGGAGGAAGACGGAAAGCTGAACAGCCATAAGCTATCGGCAGTTACAAAGTGAGCCGTTTACATAAACCGGTTATTGAAAGAGCCACATAGGCGATGAAACAATCTGAACCTCTCAACGGATGAAATACGAAAACCGCTGCCAGCACACACGAGACTCCCACGAAGTTGTTATTTCATGCACACATGTCGGTGATGGTTATCAAGGAAGCCTTTACCCTTCCAAAGAATCAAACGCAGAACTCAAAATTGTCGAACAATATAGATTTACAACCATCGCAGGAATAATGAAATCTCCTGCAGCTACAAACATTAACACTCCCTCTTAGCAAAAGAGATATCATTTACGGATTTTCAAGTCATGGAGTCTCTCAACATGACAAACACAATGGCTACACCCATGTGTAAAAACAAAAATTCATCACAGATTCTCTCAACGTGATAGCATCGTGGATTCACTCAACATGATGTTCACCATGGCTACTCCCATGTGTGAAATAAACACAAGCTCTCATCACGGAGTCACTCAATGTGATGTTGTCATGGAGTCTCTCGACATGACATCCACCATGGCTACTCCCAGAGGGTGGAACAAGGGATTTCACCTCAAACTTCTCTCGCAGAGAAGAATGCATTAACAAGAGCTTGCACCTCAAATTTCTCCATCACAGAGAAAAATGCATTACAAGGGCTTTCACCTCAAATTTCTCCATCACAGAGAAAAATGCATTAACCAAATCTTCATGATGACGTGGCTCCCTCTGAACCTGATATCAACCTTCTGACCTCCTCTTCCAAGGTTGCCTCTAATGGAATAACAGGCTCCTTCTAAAGCTAGATGTCAAGTTCCCTCTGAAGCTGAAATGTCAGGCTCCCTCTAAAGCTGAAATGTCAGGCTCCCTCTGAAGTTGAAAAGACCATGATCCTTGGAATATGACCATCCTGAGATTAGAACAAAAACCTCCTCGCAGTTTGCTCCCTCTGAGCCCTCTTGTTGATCAAGAGGTATGTTGGAGCATACCCCAATTCCAAATCTCCCATCAGTAGAGTGACCAACACTTCCAGCAGTATGAAACTTAATGATAGCTCAGATGATGCTTAGATATAGCATTCAGTTGGAAGTTCACAAACACATGTTATGCACCTAGAACATGTGTAGCCTCCACCTATAACAAGCACAAATAGAAATAATGATTCACTATTCCAATGTTATGAAAATTCACGAACATCATTCAAACATAAAAGAAACTTATCTCTTTATTGCCGATTCCCATTGAGTTAGTCCTGTAGCTGAGTCTTATCTTCTCATAAGACTCCTCCAGCACTGTTCTTTATATCAAGAATCTTTTGATATGCATTAAGGTCTACTAAAAAACACCACATATTGAGTGTTCTCTCCTTTGAACAAAACAAAGATTGCAAATTATAGCAACGACAACAATGTGATAAATCATCACAGCAAATACAAGCTGATAGGAATGTGTTGTGACGTTTTCACACATCGCCCCATTGCAAATGGTGACCCTTGCTTTTTTGCTTTTAGGGTTTGTTTTTTTTAGGTCTTTTAGGGTTTTGTTAGTTAAGCCTTTGCATTTTGAGTGCTGTCGGGAAGATCAATAGGATAGCAGGTCCTGCTGGAGTAAAGTCCTGATCCTGAAATTTGGCTAAGTCTGGAATGTCCTGATCCTGAATTTGACTAAGTCTGGAAACTGAAAAACCTCAAAAAACTAGATTTTGCAATATAACTCCTGGAGGTCTGAGAGTTCGAAAAGTCAAATTTCGCTCCTGACCCTCTCCAAGGGTCCAAGGCGAATCGCTCATGTCCCTCACCAAGGGTCCAAAGCGAAAAAGCTTAGTGGAGTCATTCCTGACCTTGTTTGGACAAATTGAGACATCAAAGGCATGATGGAGGACAAAATGAACGTGATAGAGCATCCAGAATTGATTAAGGACGATGAAATGATGAAGTATTCGTCTAGAAAGGTAAATTCGCTCCTGTCCCTCACCAAGGGACCAAAGCGATTTTATTCATATACACATTTTTAGACCTTGTTTGGACTCGAACTTTTATTCATGGCGTGTAAAGAGATGATATTTTCCTCAGCGAAGGAAATTTGAAGTGAAAAGTAAAAAGATTTGGCCCTGAGAGCAAAAATCGCTCCTGTCCCTCACTGAAGGACCGGAGCTTGAATTCCAATTTCGCATTATCCTCGCAAGATTTAAGTGGTTTCGCGATTTGAGGAGGTCAAGGGGAGTGTGCTCTGTCCGTTGAATATAATTTAAGTGGGCCACAAAGGAGAAAATCAACCTAAATGACAAGTTTGCTTCTGTCCCTCACCAAGGTGACTGGCTAGGGCGCTCCTGTCCCTCTCCAAGGGACCAGAGCGATTTTCCCTCGAGACAAGATTCGGGCAAGAGAAAAACAAGTTTTACGTTTGAGGTGGGTGAAGGAAGACGCAATCGATCCGTTGAAGATAATTTTTGAAGCTAGCAAAGGACGAATTGGCTTGTAATTGCAAAAGTGCTCCCGTCCCTCACTGAAGGACCGGAGCTTGAATTTCAAATTTGCACTGTTCTTGCCGGATCAAGACAATTTTATGATTTGAAGAGACCAAGGAAAACATGATTTATCCATTGAATATAATTTGGAAGGCTAACAAAGGACGGATAAGCTTGGATTTGCAAAATAGCTCCTGTCCCTCGCCAAGGGACCAGGGCGAAAATGCTTTAAAGTGCACTCATTTCAAAGATCGAATAAATTGAACTCGAAATTCTAAGTAAAAATGCCATCTTGGACGTCAAAAATGAGGTCTTGGACGTAAAAAACAAGAAGTGTGAGGTCTAGAATGCGATCGCTCCTGTCCCTCACCAAGGGACCAGAGCGATCTTGTTAATAGCCATTATTTTTCATGATTGGGCGCCAAATATCCTTCAAATTACATTAAATGCCAGATTCGATAAAACCTTGAAATATTTTTGGCATTTAATAAAAGCGCATGGTATTTAATAATTAATTTTGAGCCTAAAAAATCGAATTTTTTAATTATAAAGGCATTTAAAATTAATTATTATTATTTTAAAAAAATAAAATAAAATTGGAGCGCTTGGGGTATTATTTAATGTTTTTATCAAGTCGGCCTCTTCTTTTATTAATTTTTATTTATCTTTTGGCCTATTTTTCCAAGTCGGCCCATGGAAATAAAATGGTGAGCGCTCTATATATTTGAGGCATGTTTTTCATTATTCAAATCATTCACTCATCATTTCAAGTGCGATTTGGAAGAGCAATTTGAGGAGCGAATTTCTACCAGGAGTGGAGACTAAGAAGGGCGAAATTCATCTTGAAGGCTATTGGAGAGGCGTATTTCTTGCTAGATTGGAGGATAAATTCCAGATGTTTTGAAGGTATTTGAAGGCGAATTTCCAGATCTTGAAGAAGCTAGTGGAAGATGGAATTCTTTTCCAAGCTAAAGGGGGCGCATTTTGCTAAAGGGAGTCTTGATCTACATTTTGCCTAGTGAATTCTCCTATTTTTGCATCATTTTTTAGAATTAATTCCCAAGTGGAGGTATGGCATAATCACCTTGGCACCATTTTTGAAGATTTAAATTTTGCTTTGAAAATCCTAAATTAGGAAATGATAACTCAAGATTTATCATGAGGTTTCCTAAATTAAAATCTTGAATCTTCCCTTTAAAGTTTAATTTTTTAGATTTCAAGATATATTATTAATTGTGAAATGTTGTGTAGGTATCAAGATGGCGACTCCAAAGCTCGAAAGATCTACAAGTCGAAAGACTCTTCTCCAAGGACGGTCAAGCAAGGACAAGGGTGACCTCCTCCAGCCTAGCATCGACAAGGACGACCTTCTTTGGACTAACGTCATCAAGGGCGACTTCTCCAATCCAGTATTCCAAGGCGAGGTACAACAATCATCCTGCAAATCAAGGACACAAGAAGTTAGAACAAGGGTTCGTTGAAGAAGCAAATAATTTCAGATGAATTAATTAAAGCTAGCTTCTCAACAACATTAAGTTGAATATCTACCAAGTTACAAGTGTCAGACAAGGTGGCATCCCAGTCATCGCTCATCCAGTCAGTGTGGTCCACCTCAGCATTTCCAGATTCAATGTACCTAACTCATGGAAGGTGGCACAAACTTCGATGTACCTACCCCAGCTATCCATTGGTGGAATTTTCTAGAGAGGACATGTGTCCAAGCAATACAATTTTATCATTGGTCAAGCATTAAATGTTATGTAATGGTTGTAACAAACCCTAATTAGGGTTTTCATTGTTGAATCTTGGCCATTGATCTCGAATTGATCTAAGCCATCGAATTGTATTGAGGGCACTATATAAGCCTTGGCATTTCATTTTGTAAAGAGCAATAGTTAGAATAGTTAGGAATAGTTGGAAGCAGTTAGAAGATAGAGAGAGAATAGCAATTAGAGTAGAGTAGAGAGAGAAGGCAAAGATTGTTGCCAAGATGTTGTTGTAAAAGACTTGTAACTTCATTGAAGAAATGGTGAAATTTATGGGTCGATTCGACAATTTGCATGGTCTTTATACTTCTCATGTTTGATTTTATGATTAGATGAGTGGAAGAAATGTGCTTGATTGATGGTGAAATTCGTATATCCATACTACTAGCAGTTTGTTGATTGCAGACTTGCCTTGCGTAGTCAACTGGAATCATTCAGCTTAAGCTTAACTTCAATTGTCGCTTCTTCATCGATATGCATCAACTTAATGGTGTCTATGCCTGCAGTGATGATTTGAACATCATAAAGCTTTCCTTCGAAGATCGCACTAACCTTGTGGAGATGTTCCTATGATGTCAAAACAAGACTTAGTTAGAATTTCATCAAAGATCATTCATTGCTCTTATCTTCTTAGTGTTAGGATTAGATCCTCTCCTCGCCCTCTGTCTTTTTTCCTTTTTTCAAATCTAAGCTAGTGAAAATCCTGTGTTCTAGCAATATTCAAAGCAAATCAGAAGTTCAGGCATCAAATGTAAGTCCCCTTGTGATTCCAGCAAATCACATCATACCACAAAGAGCTTATCCACACGTAGAGACCCTACATACAAGAACCTTGAAGTCATCCCGATTGATCCTTTTCGCGACATCTTCAGCATTCGGAGGCTTTACTCAAGAGAGGATAAGGTACCTTTAGGTATTTTATTCTGTGTTTGATAGTGTACAAAATACACGTCAACAAAATGCAGATGCCAGATAAGAGCAATGACACACAGAAGGTGTGATCTTGTCCTTCCAAAACAATAAAACGGACCTCACACGATGTGATATCGCAATGCAGAGATCCTGTTGAGTTTTGCAGGGCTGCTCAAAAAATTCGAAATAGGAAGAAATGAAGTCGCAACTTAGAGAAAGGTGAAGTCTTCAGAAAAAACATAGTTTGAATAACATCAAACAATAAACAAGCAACCCTCCCAGATTCCTGAGACCTCCTGTGAGAGAGATAGCCTCAAACCTTGCTCTGATAGCATGCTAAAGTTAGAACTAGAAACGTAAGACACATAAATCTGAAACTTAGCAAATCTCACAAGAACAAGATACACAAAATTTCATCCTGGGAAAACCCTCCACCCGAGGGTGAAAAACCCAACCACACCCAAAATCAAACTTTTATTGAAGGCACAAATTTGAATACAAAGCTCTCAAGCTTAATCAAGCAAGGATTTAAACATGATTGTTTGCACTTAACAATCAACAGAATAAGTCAATAACATCTCAGAAAAACTGATGGTTTCTACCATATGGCTAGCACATAAGCTCTCTGTAATATGAAATACTCATACATCAATCATATATGAAGAGAAGATACAGAAATGCAGATGAAGATCCAAGGCTTCTCACACGGATGATCTCATAAGCAAATATATATATATATATATATATCGACTCCCTTATTAACATCTTGCACACTCCTGACAACCTGCTAATGCTACAATATATAAGACTAAGCCTCGAAGATATCTCTTGATGGAGGAAGACAGAAAGCTGAAGAGCCATAAGCTATCGGCAGTTACAAAGTGAGCCGTTACTGTAAACCGGTTATCAAAAGAGCCACATAGGCGATGAAACAATCTGAACCTCTCAATGGATGAAATACGAAAACCGCTGCCAGCACACACAAGACTCCCACAAAGTTGTTATTTCATGCACACAGGTCGGTGATGGTTATCAAGGAAGCCGTTACCCTTCTAAAGAATCAAACGCAGAACTCAAAATTGTTGAACAATAGAGATTCACAACCATCGCAGGAATAATGAAATCTCCTGCAGCTACAAACATTAACACATATATTTCAAACACAAGAAGCATTTATATCCTTTATTTCAAAAAGATTTAGATGTATATCCTATTAAAAGGTTGTGTCAATAAACAAATCTAGAAGTCTTAAATCAAGAGAATGATCTGCACATTTCACATAAGGCTTTTTATTTCCAATACAGCAAAACCATCTCTGTAAAGCAATGATTCTTAGAAGAGGAGAAATTTTAGCAGGTTAAGTCTTATTTGAGTGTAAGATGGTTTCATGGATTTGCAAGACATTATATGGCCCTTACCCAAGTCATCTATGATCGATGTCCAAAGGTAAGCTGCAAAGAGGATGTTAATTAAGAGTCATAGCCTAGGTGGGCATCTGTAAACTAATATGAGTAATAGGTTGACACAAATGATAAGGAAAAGAGAAATTTGGGAAATATAAGGAGACTTGAAAATCATGCCTTGGCTATAAATTACCGTGTAATTATTAGCTATATGTAAAGTACAATCAACTTAGAACAAGAGTAAAGATGCAATGTGAGAAATATTGCCAAAATAAGTAACCCAATGAATAAACAGTGGCGGGGTTAATTTTATGTCTTCCGTTACACGCTTTTTAATGTTTAGGGACTTCCCCATAAAAGTATAAATAATATTGGGTTTGAAGCCAATTGTTAGGGGTTTTGACTTTTGACTCTTCCATATTTTGCTTTAAAACAAGGACTATGTCTAGCATGACTTGACCTCAGATCATAATCATGGCAAATCTGTCTCACCACAAAGCTATGACCCACTGGATATATGTCAATTTTATGTTGTTTACTATTTTGTGGATATGTTGTGATAAGTCAAAGTCGTAACTTTTCATAAAATTTAAAAATTGGTAATTTACTATATACTAAAAGTGGGTTAGTAATATTCATACATATATTCTGCATAATTGATAATTTGATATTATGAAGCATTCGAGTATCCCCTTCTGTTGTAATGTGCATATTAGTTTCAAGATCCTTTATGAATTATATTGCTGTATATGGATCATGATATATGAAGCTTTCCTATGTTATTGAAGTGATTAGAGATCAGAATTACAATATTGTAGAAATGGATGGACTAATCTATACATAGATACTGAATAGTTGATGTCATAATTGTTGACTAGGTTGAAAGGATCGGAATACTAAGAGGGTGGGGTGAATCAGTATTCCCACAGATATAAAAACTTTTACCAAACTTTAATCTTCCGCTAAAATATCAAACTTCATCAAACATGCTTAACAAATATAAAACAACAAATCTAAAATAAACATGAAGAACACAACCACAAGAGAAACATCGGATTTTATACGTGGGAAACCCAAATGGGAAAAACCATAGAGAGTGTTAACTCTGACGAGAATATAACTAGTTATATGGTGTTTACAAAAAGGGGTGGCTCACTGCTAAATTACAAAACGGCTCACTGCCGAACTGCTCATTGCAAAGATATAAAAGACGGCTCACTGTCGGAATGCTCACTGCAACAGAAAAGGTTGAACTGAAAAGGATTGCATCTCCAAATGCATGAGATCAGTTCCAAGATTAAGCTCAAATCACAATTTACAAACCCTACAACAAATCCAGTTAAATATCTCTATACAACTGTCCTGCAGCAGGTTTGGTGAAGGACTATTGCACCACTGCAACACTATCTGCCTTCGCTGTCTGCAACTCACATTTCACACTCTGCTTCTCTGCTATCTTCGCTGCTATGTCTCTTTTGCATATACACCTCATATATTTCCTTAATCTCTTGTATATCTTTCACAACACATGCTACTACATATATATATACCGGAGGATACAAATACGGAACAGTGTGTCGGCCAAGCCCAACACGTTATCCAACATAAACAAGACACTCACGTCAGCCTCCGCAAGATCTCTACACGCTTCCTTTTTTACCCTTCATTTTCCAATGCATATACCGAGATTACCGGAATGGGACAGGGTCATCCGGACCCAAAGATACTGACCCATTATCACTAAATGTAAGCACAACATCTCCAAATTCCAAAGATACAGACTACACATATGCCAAGAATACCACAACATGAAACTCGAAGAGATACAACTAACATGACCAAAACAACTAATTTTGGAACACATAATTGATACCGGGCCAATGAGAACTCATAATTCTGGAACAAAGATCTTCCAAAAATTACTTCAGAAATCACTTCATTATATCACCTCCATCATAACATCTGCCCATAGCAAAAACATCTGTCCATAACAAAAGAACTGCACATACCGACTGCATACAATGTCCGGATAGTACAGAACTGCAAATACCGTCCGGTCCAAACCGGATAACTGGTTTGACATCAATGACAACAATGTTCACACAAGTCTAACAATAATCATTCTCTCTAAAGCATATTCTGGCATGCGCTTTTGTAGAGTATGTGGTAGTTTTGATATCCTTTTACAATTTTTTTTCTATATATGAATTATGAATAAGAAATTAGAAGGTACTCCAATGTTTTGTAAACTGTTCCTGACGTGATTAAAGATCAGAATTATATTATTTAGTTGATTTGTGTTGTCATTATTGTACTAATTTCTGGGTATTATAGTGATTTGCATACTATTAGTTATTGCTTGAGTGCTTGAAATTCTGTTTAGTTATTATCCTTTAAATTCTGATAAAAAATTGCAGTTGCTAACTTATATTCTTTGTTACAGAATCAAGATCTGCCTCCTCATTTCGATCATACAAAGAGGTAATTGATGTTATGCCTACTGCATCCAAATTGTGAGAGGACCATGAAAAATGCAATTGAATAAATCTGGTTCTTTGGTTTTCCAGGGATGCCTTGGCACTGGAGCATCCACGTGTCCATGTAGTGCTGATTCTGCATCATCTTATTCAGACATTGGGGATTGTGAGCAAAATGCAGTCATACATTTTCCTCCTGCACATAAAGGATTTTCTGGTCGTTACTCTTTTATGTCAAAGCCAGTCCATCCAATGCCTTTTCCAGATCAGGTTATGGAAACTGATGGTCAAGTGGTAAATAGCCATAGATATACATCTACCGAGTGGAGGAATTCATTTCGATGGCCTGATAGTTCTGTTCATGAACTGAAACCTTTTGGAGATGACTTTGGCTCAATGCAATCCTTTCCTGAGCTTAATTCATCTTCTCAAAGAGAGAGAAATGGGTTGACTAG
The DNA here is from genome assembly GCF_030272615.1 of Cryptomeria japonica. Classification (NCBI taxonomy): domain Eukaryota; kingdom Viridiplantae; phylum Streptophyta; class Pinopsida; order Cupressales; family Cupressaceae; genus Cryptomeria; species Cryptomeria japonica. The sequence continues at coordinate 791,167,954 of NC_081411.1, forward strand.
TGCAAATAGTCCTGATGTTGGCTGGGAAACTGAAAACGCTAAGTATAAAAATATGCGTTGTGGTTTTGGCTCATCAACTTCAGAAGTACTGAGATGTGGGTTATGTGAAAGATGGTTATCACAGAAATCACCATGGAGCTCACATAGGATGATAAGATGTGGAGATTTCCCACCTTCAGGTGTTCTTTCTTGTGGCCATGTTTACCATGCAGATTGCCTAGATCAGACTATTCCTGAGTCACAAAAGCATGATCCACCATGCCCATCATGTGCTGGAGCAATTAATACTACTCTAGTATCTAATATTGAACTACCAGCTTCTGTTACTGGACTACAGACAATGCCTGCATCCGTGGGCAGATGTCCAAGGTTTAGAATTGCTGCTGATGATAATAGCCTTCCCTCCTCTGGAAAACAGAGCCATGCTCGTCCAGATTACATGGCTGACATACCAGGAAAAAAATGGCATATGCAGATGCCTGGTTCTAACAAGAAGTCATTTTTAAGCAAAACTCTTTCAAGAAAACATTTCTTTAAGGGAAAATCGATCAAAGAAATTACTGCAGAGGATTTCGGTTCAAAGAATGCTGGTTCTTCTATGAACGTTCATCATGATATTAAATCAGCAGATAACTGTGTTGCTGGCTGCTCAAGAGGCTAATTGTGCCATTAGAAATCATGGTGCTACTACATTTCATTGGGTACAGCATGTGTTGTAGATTAAATTTGGATGATTGAAGGAAAATTTTAGCATGACTGAGCCCTAAATGTCATGAAATGGGAAGCCGGTGTATATTACTCGTCCAACTCCTATGTTAGACATATTATGTGCTTGCAGGTAACCACCCTGTTCTTTATGAAAGTCATAGTTTTCTGTTTAAATTAATTTCTACACTCTGAACCCGTCTTTTTGAGTATACCTATTGGTGTTAGCTCTCTCTTGTTATGGTTAACTAAGATTTTCCAAGGCAATTGTTATTCATTACACTCTAGCATACTTAAGAGTATATACAGGTTTTGCCTTCCATGGAATAATTGCTCTAAAACACCATGATCTCTGATTCATGTTTATACATGGATTCATCCCCATGGCTTTCTATTCTTGTAGACAGGTAAAGAACTTGACTGTTTTGTTACTTGTAATCATAATTTCTTGTTTCTTTATTTATATGAAACCGTTATTACAGTAAACAAGAGATTTTCCAGGCAGTTGTTATTCATTGTACTGAAGCATGCTATAGAGCATACGCAGGTTTGCTTTCCATGGATTAATTGCTGTAAAACACCGTAATTTAAATTTTTGTTTTCATGTTCATATATATATATATATATATATATCAGCTATTCTTGTAGATGGGTAAGGCTCTTGAACTGTTTTGTGTGTAATTACCATTCTTCCTTTCTTTATAAATGAAGCCTTTTAGTGACCACTGTGCATGGTATGGACTATTGGAAGTAATAGTAGGCAGAGTGAGCATTTATCTTATATATATATATACATCAGATTTTTGGAGCTATTCTTGTAGACAGGTAAGGCTCTTCTGAACTGTTTTGTATGTGTAATCACTGTTCTTCCCTCTTCATAAATGAAGCCTTCTAGTGACCACTGTGCATGGTATGGATTCATGGATAGTTTGTCAGAGTGAGTATTTATTACATATATCAGATTATTGGAGCTATTCTAGTAGACAGTAAGGCTCTTCTGAACTGTTTTGTGTGTGTAATTACTTTCTTTATTTATAATTATAAATGAAGTCTTTTAGCGACCACTGTGCATAGTGTGGATTCATGGAACTAATATCTGGCAGAGCGAGCATTTATTTAATATATATCACATTATTGGAGCTATTATTATAGATGTGTAAGGCTCTTCTGAACTGTTTTATGTATGTGTAGTCTTCTTCTTAGAAATGAAACCTTTCAATGGGCAGTGTGCATGGTATGGATTCATGGAAGTAATAGTTGGTAGAGTGAGCATTTATCTATGCTTTTTTTCATACACTCTTCATAAGGTTTAAAGAAATAATGTGTCATGGTCTTATTCGTTGATTTTGAATTTTTCCTGTGGAGGATTGCAAATGGACAAGATATAGAAGCTAAGAGTGATGATAACATATATAGATTTGCGACATATACGTGAATTGGGCACGTCTGAAGCACAGGAAGATTTGGATGTGTTTCTAGTGATGATTAATGATGCATAATGCTACTTGTTTTCATCAGTGATGATTTTTACATTTTATTTGCAAGAGGAACAGAAGCACCATTATCAAGGAATGCACCTCTTTTAATTGGCTAGAGGTTAAAATTTTGCACATTAGGGACTACCTGTACTAAGATGTACCAATTTGGAAGCACAACTTTAGGATGCAATTCCCTGGGTTTATGTTTTAGCCTCTTCTATGTTACTAATGTTGGTTAGAGGTGTCTGTTTTACAGGTATGTTAGATTTTTCCAAAAACTGTGCAATATCCCACTGGTTGATGATTTTGCCTCGGCAAAGGTTTTTATTCCTCTATGATATATTACAATAGTTTGCATGGAGTACACCCCATACTCTATCCATCCTCTCAGGAGGCATCTTCAGATTTGGAGTAAATGCCTTGTGGTTTTATGATCTATTTACAACCAAATCAAGTTGTGCGAATCTTCTACGCAACACATATAAGATTTAGGCTACAACCAATTATCAATCTCTTTTACAAACTTGCAAGATGGATGTAAATTCAACTGCTTGAAAGACTACCATTTGAAATTGTACGAGGATAAAATTCAAATAATGCTTTGGATATGAGAAGTTTTCTTGCAAATCACAATAAGAGTGCTATAGTTCAAGACTGCAAGATATATGAAAAATTTACATCAAAAAATAATAATATAGTTGGAGCAAATTAGTCGAAGTATAAGGCCACAGTTCAAAACAAGACATAAATAGGAGATGGAGTGATGTTTTATCTAAGGAGAGATTTCCACAAGGGACATTATATAAGCTTAAAGTGAAGGAATTTGGTTCTCTTAAAATTATTAAGAAATTTAATTCAAGCAATACACATGATGTTGAATAGTTGGAAGATCTTTGATATATCATTAATATTTTAAATTGTAGATTTATATGGTTATCATGGAGAATCATATGACATTATGGAGATAGATTGGGTAAACAAGTGCTTAAACAAGAAACAAAAGCAATTAAGGGACACAAGAAACAAAAAATATGAAGAATATTTGGTGTAGTGAAAGACAAGTCGATTATGGTTTCTACATGGATAAAGGTTGTTCAACTTGGTTATCTTTTAGCTTCGAGCCTTGAAGAAAATTGAGAATTATTTTTCAATTACTAGGAGTTTTCCATAAGGAGCATTTGTGGTGTAATAACAATCTTGCATCAACTATTTTTTTTCCTTTTAATGTTTTTTTATATGTTATCTAGTTTTTAGATGTTTTGGGCTGTCTACATTAAGTTTGTGACATCACAACTTATTGTACTTATGTTTCTTAAACCAAAGCTTTATGTTTGTAACAAGATAAATAGTTGAAATTCTATGAGCTATGCAACAACTAATTTCTAAGACCTTGGATTGTAGTTGGGAACATAAGTCTTGTGGATGATGAAAATATAAAAACATTAGAACAAGAGCAATACAATCAAAGTATATAATTTCACTTTCAATCATTCACTAAAATAGAGTGTGAGATCAATGCATAAAACAAAATAATAAACAACTATACCTTCACAAAGACCTTAATTGCTCCATTGGACTTGTGTGTACTTTGATGATTTAATATGTTGGTTGTTTATTTCATCAGTTTGACTATAGCATTCTCTAGATATGAGATTGACAAGATTTGGATACTTGATGATTGATGAAAGATGGGCTTGAATTATAGACTTGGACTGGTATTGATCAATGATGGAGGTTGATCGAAAGAATCAATGGATGGAAATGATCGAGAGGAAAAAAGAAACGTGTAAGTGACACGTGTCCTTATGGAGAGAAAAAAAAAGAGAGAGATAATTAATGGCATGAATTAGTTGATTGATTGCATGGAGCAGTGAAGTGGATTTGATTGATAAGTAGACTTAAGAGTGATTGTAAGTGAATTGATGAGATAGAGGTGCATGAGGAATTATTAATAGAATAAATTTATTTAATTCATGTGCAAGATGGTGAAGGAGGTGGATGGGTCTCGTGTGCTTTGTATTTGTGAGGCCCAAAGGAAGCTTCTATTAGATTGAGCTATACTCAGAGATTATAAAGTTACCTTTGACATGATGTAGTCGTTGTCATGTGCATAAATTCCCTCCACCGCTACTAGTTATTTACTATAACATGATGATGTGAGAGATGTTTTGAAGCAAAATGTGGTTTATTGCAACATCATGGAGCATATACACACAATTAAGCAATGCTAGATTTGTCTTTAAGTTGTGGTGGAGGAGATAGCAAAAAGGTTGCAAGTGATTCTTCATGAGGAGGTCATTCCTTTGTTCTTTGGTTGTTATAAATTTAAGAAGGATAAAATTAAGATGGAAGAACAAAATAACTTCTAAAGGAATATGGTATGTTCAAATTGGAATTTTGATTATATTGTCTCTTTTGGGGAGAGGCTTACATAATTTGCCTTAGACCCAACCTATGTTTACTAAATTGTATTTTGTTATAGTAGGGGGTGTGGATTAAGATATTTGGGTTGTGATGATCTATTAGGGAAGGGTGTTGGTAGAAGACAATGGTTGTGCCTATTATGAACTCAGATAATTTGGTTATTTTTTGTTGATAGATTGTCAACTTGACTAATGGGAGTTCCCCTAATTTTGCAGTTCCTTGATCTGAATCAGGTTATTAACAAAAACATTTATAAGTAATTAACATAATATATATATTGTTATAGTAGGGGGTGTGGGTTAAGATATTTGGGTTGTGATGATCTATTAGGGAAGGGTGTTGGTAGAAGACGATGGTTATGCCTATTATGAACTCAGATAATTTGGTTATTTTTTGTTGATAGATTGTCAACTTGACTAATGGGGGTTCCCCTAATTTTGTGGTTCCTTGATCTAAATTAGGTTATTAACAAAAACATTTATAAGTAATTAATATAATATATAAAATAATGGTTTGTGTGAAGTTACAAAAGGAGATTGAATTTTATTTTCTTTTTATGCAGCAACTTGATGCCATTTTATTACACTTCAATAAATATCCACGGTTAAATATAAGCGCATTAGGAGATTTTTTTAGATAGATTAGTGTCTATATTTGGGATTATAGAGTCATTTGTGTGATGTTGCAACTTTTATCCTAACAATAATAGTTCTGGCAATTTGAATCAAATATCACAATATTGCAATGACATAAAGTAGTTGATTATAGATTATTCATACATAATTATTCCTTTTTATCTTTCATTAATATTGCCAATCTTATCATCGTTCTAGATTCTAGAAATATTTGTCACATTCCTTGAATATGCATTGACTAAAAGTGAATATATATGTGTGTGTGTGTGTGTGTGTGTGTACATATATATACATAGTTATTCCTTTTTATCTTTCATTAATATTGCCAATCTTATCATCGTTCTAGATTCTAGAAATATTTGTCACATTCCTTGAATATGCACTGACTAAAATTGAATATGTGTGTGTGTGTGTGTGTGTGTGTGTGTGTGTGTGTGTGTGTGTACATATATATGCATATATATGCATACACATATACATAGTTATTCCTTTTTATCTTTCATTAATATTGCCAATCTTATCATCGTTCTAGATTCTAGAAATATTTGTCACATTCCTTGAATATGCATTGACTAATATATATACATGTATATACATGTATGTAATAACCCACCATATTTAACCCAACAAAAATTTGACCATTTTTTTTTTTTTTGGGTTAAATTTAATCATTTGTGTTTGATTCAATCGCATACTCTGGGCATCCATCCATTTGGATTAGGCATTCATCCATCCAGGATGAGCATCTAACCATACGGGTTAGGCACTTGTCCATACGGGACATAAGATTTCATCTATCCAATACGGGATAGGCATCTACCCATACGGGGTAGGCATCTACCCATACGGGGTAGGCATCTATCCAAATCGGGATAGGCATCTACCCATGCGGGGTAGGCATCTATCCAATCGGGATAGGGGGTGCTCTGGCCAGAGACTTAGACTCATCGGGACCATTCGGGTCCTGAGCCACTCGCTAAGTACTACACTCTTCTAACAGAAGTGCACCGAGGTCGCCGTCCTTAGGAGTAATTGAATAACATAATACAAGCTTGAATTCCGCTTCAAAATTTGGCTTAAAGCCTCGAGAAGTCAAGCGAATCCATACGGGATTCCTTCCGAGTATGCGTTGAATTACCTTTTTCCAATTTTAATTATCTTATCTTTCTAAATAGGATTCTTACTCAATCTTTCTTTTACCAAGCCTAGACCCCACCCACGAACGCCTAAGTATGAGGGACAACTCCGTCCCAAGACTGCTTACATACCCGCTTCGGCACGGGATCAAGGCGTAAAGTATGTAGTTCTATTTTCTATTATATGGTTTGATGTAAACTGATTAGTGGGTACCCAACCCTTTCTAGGGTCAATGTCCCAAACAGTTTCTCTGCAGTTGCTACCCACGATGGTAGCACTTAAACAAAGGCTCAAGATGGCTTATTGTTTGTGGCCTAACAACTACATCCTAACACCTATCATGAGCGTCACCCTTGGCCAAATTGTCAATCACCAATATCTCTTCAAGATAAAAAAATCAATTTCATAAAAGCATTCTACTTAACCAACCCTAAAGGGGTTTTACTATGGTTTATCTCAACAAATGTGAAATCATTTAAAAATTATCTTATTAGGTTATCGATCCAAGGGGGATTACCCGCCCCTTGGATTTTAACTTCCAAGTGTCCCTTATTACTCCCCGACGATTTATAGGGACGATGCCACAGACGTCGTTGATGTAGCTTTATTAGGCGTTAAGTGCAGTAGTTCAACACAACGACATTACCCGTAAGCGTGACCCAGAGGCACCATATATACCGAATGCTACTATGTTTTGGTTTCCATCTTCCTTTATTAGTTTTCTAACTACGAGCTATGAAAACATCATACCTGAAAACAACTACTAATTGAACGCGTAAAATTTAATTAATTGAAATGACTACTTGGAATATAACTTGCATAACAATGACCATCATGAAACTTGCATAATAATAATTACATGTATACTTGCATGAAAACGTCATTAAATGTAATTAATCTATAAGTAATTTGCATGCTACGAAACATCAATAAATGAAATTAATCTATAAGTAATTTGCATGCTGTGAAACGTCAATAAATGAAATTAATCTATAAGTAATTTGCATGCTACGAAACATCAATAAATGAAATTAATCTATAAGTAATTTGCATGCTGTGAGACATCAATAAATGAAATTAATTTATAAGTAATTTGCATGTTATAAGAATAGTGCAACTTGCATGATTTAGCGAATCCAAAAATAGCGATTAAATTTAGGTATTTGATTCAAATCGTATTAATGTAAATTAGTTGCTTAATGCCAACTAAGTGTCGAATGGATCTTACATGGAATGAATGATTCTAATTAAAAGAATTGATCCAATATAATTTACGAATATAAAATTTACCAAGGACACTTTAATCATGAATTCACTGAACAATAATCCCCAATATTTATAAACTTTTCTAAGTTAAATTCAACAACTTAAATTTTATACTAAGGAAAGAATTTAATATTTCCTAAATTGCAATTATTAACAATTAAAATTAAAATTTAAGCAATTAACTTTAATCCCAAAGTAATTACTAAAAATTCTAATTTGCAAATTAAAAAGATTATATATAAAAAAAACTATTTACAAAAATGAAAAAAAGCGAATTCCCTTTTTCTTTTTATTGTTTTATTTGCAAATGGGGGAGTGGGGACCATGGGTCTCATCACCCCCTTGCGGTCCTGCATGTGCAAGCCCGCAGGGTTGAGGGGGCCTCATGGTCCCCTCCACTCCCCCTGCGGCCACTAACAATGACCGCAGGGTAGTGGGGGGTACCGCTACCCCCGACAATTTCAATACCCGCCGCCCCTGCACGCTGCCATCATGCCTTCGAATATTTTTTGAAGACCGTGCTGTAATCATTAATATATTTTGACATTTGAATGCAGTTTAATATAATTATAATGTGACATTAATATACATTAACATTCAAAATAAACTTTATATATATATATATATATATATATATATATATATATATATATATATATATATATATATATATATATATATATGGTTTCATATTCCCTTACTTAAAAAAAAATAAAAGAGAATTTATTTATGAAAGTAAGAACATGGATAAAATAGATGATCAAATAATTGTTTTTTTAGATTGATTTTCACAGTAAACAGGAGTTTAACATTTACAGAGAGAGAGAGAGAGAGCTTTATCCAGCATTCACAGGGAGGGAGTTTAATTCCAGACTTCACAGGGAAATTGTTTATTTCCAGGATTCGTTTCCAGTATTCACAGGAGGATTTTATTCAATTGATATTCACATAGAGGTCTTTGTTCAACTCATAGGGAGATTTATCTAATTAATAATTAGAAAGATTTAAAATAACCACACAGAGATTCAAAATAATCACAGAGGAAATAATCACAGAGAGATTTAAAATAATCAGAGAGAGATTTAAAATAACCATAGAGGAAATAATCACAGAGATTTAAAATAACCACAGAGAGATTTAAGAATGAGATTCAGAATTCCATTCGAAAAACCAGAGAGATGGATTAAAGGGAAGAAAATAAAGATTCAAATCATATAGGAAGAATTTTAATCTCAGAAAGAGAGAGATTTTAAACAAATAAAAGAATATGATTTTCTTTTTGCTAAAATCTTTGGAAAAAGGAAAAAAAAACAAAAAAGTAAGATCTTGGGCATATTTTCTTGAGGGAATTAAAATAAATAAATAACTATCTTTTACGTGCACTATAGGAAAGCATCATCATTATTATTTATCCCCAAATAAAGATTTAAAAACAAATAAAAAATTTCTTTATATGAAGGAAGATCTATAACTATTGATAATACAAATTCCTCATAAGCGAATGAGAAATAACAGGGAGAGAACCTGGTTTATCGAGCTTGATGTTGAATCCACTGGTTATCCTTTTGATCCTTCCTTGCAACTTGAGAGAAATCCTTCAACAACAACTTAGAATTCCTGCAACGAAAGATGAGACTACCAAGGAAA